>NC_083591.1:32151789-32309289 GCF_027579695.1 Neoarius graeffei
TGCAGCAAAACAGGCCCAAACCATGATACTACCACCACCATGTTTCACAGATGGGATTATGCTGGAATGCAGTGTTTTCCTTTCTCTAAACATAACGCTTCTCATTTAAACCAAAAAGCTCTATTTTTGTCTCATCCGTCCACAAAATATTTTTCCAATAGCCTTCTGGCTTGTCCACATGATCTTTAGCAAACTGCAGATGAGCAGCAATGGTCTTTTTGGAGAGCAGTGGCTTTCTCCTTGCAACCCTGCCATGCACACCATTATTGTTCAGTGTTCTCCTGATGATGGACTCATGAACATTAACATTAGCCAATGTGAGAGAGGCCTTCAGTTGCTTAGAAGATACCCTGGGGTCCTTTGTGACCTCGCTGACTATTACATGCCTTGCTCTTGGAGTGATCTTTGTTGGTCGACCACTCCTGGGGAGGGTAACAATGGTCTTGAATTTCCTCCATTTGTACACAATCTGTCTGACTGTGGATTGGTGGAGTCCAAACTCTTTAGAGATGGTTTTGTAACCTTTTCCAGCCTGATGAGCATCAACAACGCTTTTTCTGAGGTCCTCAGAAATCTCCTTTGGTCGTGCCATGATACACTTCCACAAACGTGTGTTGTGAAGATCAGACTTTGATAGATCCCTGTTCTTTAAATAAAACAGGGTGCCCACTCACACCTGATTGTCATCCCATTGATTGAAAACACCTGACTCTAATTTCACCTTCAAATTAACTGCTAATCCTAGAGGTTCACATACTTTTGCCACTCACAGATATGTAATATTGGATCATTTTCCTCAATAAATAAATGATCAAGTGTAATAATTTTTGTCTTATTTGTTTAACTGGGTTCTCTTTATCTACTTTTAGGACTTGTGTGAAAATCTGATGATGTTTTAGGTCATATTTATGCAGAAATGTTGAACACTCTAAAGGGTTCACAAACTTTCAAGCACCACTGTATGTTCGAAATCTAAATGGGCTGCAGAATTCAATTACAGCCAAATTAGAAGCACAATTAATACAGGAGTTTATGGGGCACTAAGGTGCACTGATTAATGAGGTGAAATCAGGTGTGGCTCCTGTCTGGTTGGACTGAATCAGAACCAGAACCAGAATCAGAATCAACGTTATTGCCATTTGCTTTGGTGAAGTGTCAGTTTTACTTCTACACATCCTGGTTTAAGTTACTGTTCTATTAGACATCATGTTTATCATGGCATATAATTGAAGGTTTCTTTCCCAAACTCATCACAGATATCATTAGAATTCCCTGCCATTCAGCTCATACCCGAGATTTAAGTATGTAACTCATCCCAGTGCTCAAAACCCCAATTTTCTGCTCAAATGAATGATTAAGTATCATGGATTCCCACACACCGTCAAAGCGGTCATACATTATAATAATTCCATATAAGTAGAATGCTATGTCAGGTTATTTTTTGACTTCCGGAATGCTGATGCAAATCCGAGTGCGTCGTTCATCGTAAAGCCTAAAATAAGCATCGGAAGACACAGCCATTTCAGGAGCATTTCAACTTAAAAGTCCTTGCGCGCACACTGAAACATCTAGTCTAATAAGAGCACAAACTTCATCGGCTTCTCAAAGGCCTATGTCTTTGGATATGGGTATAAATTTTAAAATTAAAAAAAAAAATAATAGAGATTTTACAACATTATACTCTTACTACTACTACTACTAATAATAATAATAATTATTATAATAATAGCTCAGGTGGCACGGTGGTGTAGTGGTTAGCGCAAGAAGGTCCGGGTTCGAGCCCCGTGGCCGGCGAGGGCCTTTCTATTCGGAGTTTGCATGTTCTCCCCGTGTCCGTGTGGGTTGTGGGTGCGCCAGTTTCCCCCACAGTCCAAAAACATGCAGGTTAGGTTAACTGGTGACTCTAAATTGACCGTGAGTGTGAATGGTTGTCTGTGTGTCAGCCCTGTGATGACCTGGCGACTTGTCCAGGGTGTACCCCGCCTTTCGCCCGTAGTCAGCTGGGATAGGCTCCAGCTTGCCCGCGACCCTGTAGAACAGGATAAAGCGGCTAGAGATAATGAGATGAGATGGTATAATTTTTTAATCTGGTTGGTCAGAAGGTGTTGATTCATTTTCTATGAAACATATGGTTGCTTATCTACTTTTTTGGAATATGATAAACTTTGGGGCGGCACGGTGGTGTAGTGGTTAGCACAGCCACCTCACAGCAAGAAGGTTCTGGGTTCGAGTCCAGTGGCCGGCTGTGTGGAGTTGGCATGTTCTCCCCTTGTCTGCGTGGGTTTCCTCCGGGTGCTCCGGTTTCCCCCACAGTTCAGTTAGGTTAATATGGGACGGCCTTGGGCTGAGGTGCCCTTGAGCGAGGCATCTAACTCCCAACTGCTCCCCAGGCGCTGTTAGCATGGCTGCCCACTGCTCTGGGTACGTGTGTGTGCTCATTGCTCACGTGTGTGTCGACACTCCTCTCCAGAATGATGTACAACACACCCAGAGCAACCTGGGGAGCAGTCAGGGGTTTAGTGCCTTGTTCAAGGGCATTTCAGCTAGTCCAAGGAATCAAGCCAGTGACCTTTTGGTCCCAAAACTGTTTCTCTAACCAATGAGGCTGGTGAAGAAACCTTCTGGTCGTTCCACAATATTAAATGTAACCTTAAATGACTAAAAACAAATGACATGTTGGTTTTTCATTTATTAAAATTGCAATCATTGGAAAAGTGCTGTGGTCCAAGAGGAATAAAATGTACTTTTTTGGAATATGATAAACTTTTGGGTATGCCATACTGTATCTGATTATTTTCCTATAACAGGACACTAATTTTTTTAAATTCCTTCCTTAAAAATTAGGAAGAACCATTTGTAAAGATATAATATAATGAATTAAAGTCTGTTAATTAGGTTTTTTTTTAATATATAGTTTCAACATCTCACAGCAAGAACGTCCGGGTTCGAACCCAGCGGCTGGCAAGGGCCTTTCTGTGTGGAGTTTGCATGTTCTCCCCGTGTCCATGTGGGTTTCCTCCTGGTGCTCCGGTTTCCCCCACAGTCCAAAGACATGCAGGTTAGGTTAATTGGTGGCTCTAAATTGACCCTAAGTGTGAATGTGAGTGTGAATGGTTGTTTGTGTCAGCCCTGCGATAACCTAGCAACTTGTCCAGGGTGTACCCCGCCTCTCGCCCATAGTCAGCTGGGGTAGGCTCCAGTTTGCCTGCGACCCTGGAGAACAGGATAAGCGGCTACAGATAATGGATGAATGGATAGTTTCAACATATAATTTATCGTATAATTGGGTTGAGAATAGTCCACCAGGGTGGTACAGTGGTTAGAACTGTTGCCTCGCAGCAAAAAGGTTCTGGGTTTGAATCTGGTGGCCAACCTGGGCCTTTCTGTGTGAAGTTTACATGTTCGTCCTGTGCCTGCATGGGTTTCATAAGTATAGAAAGCTCCAAGAACAAATAAACCATCAGACAGGATCAGATCAGTATGCTGAGGGTGTCAGGCACTGGCATCTCATCAGGCAGCAGGAGTAACATGTGTAGCTCAACAGGGAATATTTTAAAAACACATACATATGTATTGCTGGCCTGTCAGATAATCTACCGAGCTGTTTTAAGTTGTTCTCAGTTGACGTCAGAAGCTATTACAGCCTGTCCTTTTCTCATTGTACATGCTCCCATTGGAAGACATTATTTGAAAACAATGTCTCTTTTCATTCTTATGCTGATGGCACTCAGCTCTCTTTCCCTTTAAAATATAACAATCTCAATGTGTACCGTGGAGATGTTATAAGAATTGTATGGCTAACAAATAAATAAATAAATAAATAAAATTACATTTAAATAAAACAATTAAATAAAAACAAATCAGTTACCATTTTCTTTGTCCTATCCAAAACTAATATTAAACAAAATATTTTATAAAATAAATTAGAAGCCCTGGCACGGGCGGCACGGTGGTGTAGTGGGTAGCGCTGTCGCCTCACAGCAAGAAGGTCCGGGTTCGAGCCCCGTGGCCGGCGAGGGCCTTTCTGTGCGGAGTTTGCATGTTCTCCCCGTGTCCGCGTGGGTTTCCTCCGGGTGCTCCGGTTTCCCCCACAGTCCAAAGACATGCAGGTTAGGTTAACTGGTGACTCTAAATTGACCGTAGGTGTGAATGTGAGTGTGAATGGTTGTCTGTGTCTATGTGTCAGCCCTGTGATGACCTGGCGACTTGTCCAGGGTGTACCCCGCCTTTCGCCCGTAGTCAGCTGGGATTGGCTCCAGCTTGCCTGCGACCCTGTAGAACAGGATAAAGTGGCTAGAGATAATGAGATGAGTAATTTATTTCTTTTTAGGACTAAAAGTTATTCATGCTTTTATTTATTTGTTTGTTTTTATCTCATTAAGAGTGCCGTATTTCATTGTATTTTGGCATCATCATTCTCGAAAAGAAGAAAAGAGAAACACAGAAGTGAGACAGCATGGTTTTGGAGTCCTTGCGCTGGCTCCTAGTCCATTACAAGATCCAAATTAAGGTTTCAGTGCTCTGGAGGAAGCAGTTAGAGAATAGTTAGAGATGGAGCTTTGGGATTAAAAGGTCACTGGTTCAATTCCCTGGACCAGCAGGAATGGCTGAAGTGCCCTTGAGCAAGACACCTCACCTTCAACTGCCCTCCAGGCTGCTCTGGGTATGTTGTAGGTCACTCTGGATAAGAGTGTCTGCTAAATGCCTGTACTATAATGCTTGTTTTTAAAGCCGGTAACAGTCTATCTCCCTGCACATCTCTGAGTTACTGTGCCATTGCTCTGCTGATGTGACTTTGTAGATGATTGAGGTTGTACAACGGCTTCACTCTGGATATCAGGAGTGCTCTTTTATTTCTTTATTTTAAAATAAGATTAAAAGTACACTTTTATGAGTTGGCAGTTTAATCACCTGTCACTGCTGGTTATATAATGTTTTCGTTTAGCTAGTTGCTTTTTAGTTTTAGTTTTTTTTAATAAATAGTTTACTTATTTATATATGAAGACAAGTTAAACTCTTACAGTTTTTTTTAACTTAACTCTGTAGCAGTCTACTTTTCAACTCTTCTTGAACTGACTTCGCTCTCTTTCCATAAACTGATATTTATAGGCGTTGTTATTTATAGATGGTGCGCGCTGATTGGATGACTCTTACTTTGAAGCAGACCGGAAGTCGGGAATTCCCTTTAAGTGCGCGCGCAGTTCGGCAGGCTCACATCAAGCGCATTGCAGCCGAGCGGCGCTTACAGAGCTCCTCTCAGCACACAGAGACCCGAGAGAGAGAGAGAGAGAGAGAGAAAGAAAAAGAAAGAAAGAAAAAAAGGAGAGCAGAATGGTGAAGATTTCGTTTCAGCCCGTATCAGTGCAGAAGCCTGAAAAGCAGAGGGATGGAGGGAAAGAGGAAATTATCATGTCTTACTCTCAGGTGAGTTTATTCTCTTAAAAAGGTTAATTATATATTCATTTTAATTTTCATATTATTTGTAAAAAATAGCTTAAATTGCATTAAAACGAAAAATGTTTTAATAAAGCGTGTTTTTAGGTCGTTTTTATTTTAAATGCAGTTTAATAATACATTTTAAAATAATGGGGAATTTATTATTATTATTATTATTATTATTATTATTATTATTATGTAGGCTACCACATTATAATAATAATTTATTATTATTATTTATGTAGGCTACTACATTATAATAATTTATTATTATTATTATTATTATTATTATTATTATTATTATTATGTAGGCTACTATATTTATTATTATTATTATTATTATTATTATTATGTAGGCTACTATAATAATAGAATGTTACAATTGGTGTTGTGTACTAACCAGTACACTGCTTACATTTGCACTAAAGGTGCACTTTATTGATGAAGTGTTGAAACTGAAATCCAGAATAAGATAGATAGAGAGATAGAGAGAGAGAGCGAGCAATAGCTTGGAGGAAATAAATCAGGTTCCACAGAGCATTGCCGAGTCTGCCATTATATCACTGTTGTATACATTATGCACAAAGCAGTTAAAATCTGAAATAGTGTACAAATGTATAAAATAGCAATTTACCTTACTGAACTGTAGCATATTATTCTGACATGCAGTTTAGTCTGTGGGTTTGGATCCGAGACCTAACCTAGTCTAATTAATTGCGTGCGTGTGTAGATTGCTTGCTTATTTATTGATTTATTTACCTACCTACCTACCTATTTATTTATTTATTTATTTATTTGGTTTATATTTTTGAGAGCGAAAGTGCTGTTGTTAATTCCCTGGTTAACTGATAGCATTTGCTCTCCTAGATTAACAACCTGACGTCATTCTGGAATAAGGCTTTTTTTTTTTTTTTCCTGACTTTGTTAAACGGTTTGTTTCCTAACAAACACCTTATATTTGAATAAATGCATTCAGTTGAAACACAGTATGCATCCGTCTAGGTCACAACTGTTTCTTTATTATCCATTGTTCACAATCCCTCCCCAGGATGCCAAGATACTGAATTCAAAGCCAGTGAATAGAGAACAAGTATATTTCTAACCCATTCTCGTAATTAGTTGAAGCTTAGAGAGCATGAATGAATTAATCCTATAATTTAGAAAATAAGTTGGGAATTAAATTAAATCCTATTCATGCCCATGCAGAATGTCCTCCAATGATCTCTGTCTCCTGCGCTGAAAATCTATAATTATAAACTATGAAGTACAGTATGTGGCTAAAAAAAAAAATGCAGCTGCGTCACACATTTGCTCTGTCAGCAGGTCTGGTGGACTTGCTTTTCCATTGCTATGGTGAGTACAGTCAGCGTGGGCTGAAGCCAGAATGGCGTCCTTGGCAGGCTTGCCTGAGAGACTGGAGGCGTTCACACCTCCTGACTCCTTGAGATGTGGCGTGACTAATTCCTTGGCATTCACAAAAAGAATGTGCAGAGAGAAACCAAGAATATGTGCTACTAGTGCTCATCTGATTTGTTAGAGAGGGGTCATCATGGTTTAATGATCGTCTCGTGATTGTAGAATCATAAGCGTGAGCCGTGATGTACATGAAGTTATGAATGCCTTAGTTTAGGGTTAGAAACTGGTTTGCTAGTCACAATCAACAAAGTCTTCAAATGATCATGCTCATTAGAATTGCTCTCAGTTTTGCGTGAGATCAAATTGCCTAAACGTTTCCCTGTGGGGGTATAGGACATTTGGAGGTGCTCCTGTTTAGTCAGATTTCACTTGATGGGGGGGAAAAAATCTTGCTCAGCAGGCAAAATAGCCCAATTGATTTTTTTTTTTTTTTTTCTTCCAGCCGGATGAGTTGGTCCTCCCTCTCAGGCCGAAGAAGTCTTCAGTAAATGGCCTCTGCTGCCTGATCCCTGGCCTGGTGATTTTCATGTCTGGCCTGATCGTGGTGTCAGTCTATGTGTATCGCTACTACTTCACCCCGCAGGTGAGACATAAGCAAAGATAGTGTCATGTTTAATATTAAACAGTGCTTTAAAACTATTACATGAAATGTAAGTAAGTTAAATAATAGGATTTGTCTGAGAAAGCTTTCTTTGTGCACAGTGCACAAAGAAAAGCAAAATCTAGGCCACATTCTGTGTCTGAGTAATATGCCCTGTCAGTCACCTTCCTTAATTTTTACTCCCTTTCATTATTCATTAGCTATATCTTCCATCGTGTCCTTTGTGCATTCTTTTTTAAGACGTGTTCCAAATTTGCTCTTCACACAGATCCCTGAGGACAGTCTGTTCCACTGTCGAGTGATGTATGAAGACTCCCTGTATGCACCGTTGCTAGGGAGACAGGAGCTGCAAGAGAATGTTGGTATCTACTTGGAAGAAAACTACGAGCAGATCAACGTTCCTGTGCCCAACTTCGGAGGAAGCGATCCAGCTGACATCATCCACGACTTCCATCGGGTATGGAGGGAATCTCCTAGTCTTTTGCACTCTACCTATTTGCCTCTGACCAGCATGGGCATTGATATGACTCAAAGTGAAGGAATGCATTAGGTATCTTTTTAGTTGTTGCTAATTTGTGGCTTTTTCCATTCATTTCCACAGGGTCTCACAGCATACCACGACCTTGCTTTGGATAAATGCTATGTTGTTGAGCTCAACACGACCATTGTCATGCCTCCCAGGAACCTGTGGGAGCTACTTATTAATGTCCAGGTAAAATGCTCTTATTTTGAATCCCTCGGACTCTGAGTCACATCTTGTATCAGACTCCATATATGGCCATTTTTATGATCAGTGAAATGTGCCAGAGGTTGGAGAGAAGTGGTTTTTTTAAGAAAGCAAGCTAAAGAATCTTGGGGTGGAAGGGAAGGAAAAATTGAACCAGGCTTGAATTCTGTATGGAATCAGATTTGGTACAAACTCAAGAGAGAAAATTAAGGTCAAATTCTAGGTCTAACAGTTTGGGTCAGTCTTTTAAGCTATTATATTGAACCTCAGTGAGTATGTTACAAGTAAAGCGGTCCAGTTGCTGAAATCTTGGCAGTTCATCCTTTTCTGTAATGATTAATTGCTGTGTATGTTTGTGCAGAGGGGGATGTACCTACCACAGACCTACATGGTTCAGGAAGAGATGGTGGTGATAGGCCGGGTGAAGAACATGCGCCAGCTCGGCCCCTTTATCCACCGCTTGTGTTATGGAAAAGAGACTTTCCGGCTGAAACGTCGCAACTCTCGCAGACGTGAGTCCAGCTATTAGCCTGCCTTTCTTGCACAAATGTTCTTTCTTCTGTCCTTTTTTTCATTTTCCTTGCCCTTTTTGTTAATTTTTAATGTCACTAGGTTTAACTAACATCATATGACCATTACTCTGCTGTTATGCAACTAGGTACTTTAAGGAGAATTCAACACCTCCAGAATTATAGTAACAGATTAACAAAAGTTACTTAATAGCTAATATTATATAATATGTGACAGATGTGTCCACTTGCGAGTATTGAACTCGCACAGTGTTCCTTTGGGGAGCGGTAACTGTCCCCTGTGGCCAGGCCCACATGACGATACTTCCTGTTTGACGTTTATTTTATTTCTCAGATGTGACCAACATGACAAACTCAAGATTATTCATTGTACCTTTAAACCTTATCATTTTGTAGGCCTGCAAAACCTTGTACGTCACAAATAGTCTGCCTCCGCTACAGTGGCAGTGGAGGAAACCTGGACCTGATATTAGTGTAGGCTGGTGCTACGTAGTTCTCGTGTGCGTGTGTAGGATGCACTAATACTGTGATCCACTGCGTGATTAATCCATGTGTGGATGATTCACCAGCCGAGAGTACGCCAACCAGCTCCAAGTAGGGTGCTGCACGGGAGGAGGAAGTGATTCAATCGATGAAGTGTAGGAGTTTGGCTTATAGGGGATTCTCCTTCTTTTCACAGATTATGTCGTTGTGACAGAATGACGCATTTGGCTAGACAGCATTTGTACTGAACGTGTAGGCCTGAAATACTTTGTCTAAAATGAGCCATGAGTGTTGAATAATGCTGGGAGTTTAAATGCGTTTTTACCAATTAGGTCTTAATACTAATATAATGTTCCCTACCATTTTTACAGTATATTTTGCTGTGTATTCAGATTTGGATTCAGCTCTTGGTTCACTGTCATGCATTTCCTATCTGCCTTTGTGTGCACATGCACATTTTTCTGTTCTATTTGTTTAATCCACTCCTAAGATTAAAAGCTTATTTATTGTAAGACATATTCTCTGCAGGCCTTTAACTTCTAACTTTGTGCATCCTATCTAGGTATTGACAAGCGAGAAACTAGAACATGTCAAAGCATCCGTCACTTTGAGAACACCTTCGTGATGGAGACACTGATCTGTGACCGGTCCTAAAACTTCAGTCTCGGATCTTTCCAACTCAACTGAGCAGATCCCAAAACCTGTTCCTCTGCGTTTAGCTTTTATTGCACTTTATAGAATACCTACTCTGTACATACTGTCAGGCATCATGTCCTTTTTTTTTTTTTTTTCTTTCAGATTTAGTTTGTGATGAATCAGAACTGGTTTGTTTTTCAGCATCCTAATGTCCCTGAGGATAAGAGCTGCCTTAGTGTCAAGTTTGGTGGCTATTCTTAATGTCTTGGTTAAACATGTTTATCTGTATATATTGGTATTTACATAAGTGTATATAATTTTATTTATTTTTTCCATTGAAGATGTGTGGGGGGGGATCTAAATGTCAGACTGATTTGAGATATCAGCACAATGAAATGGCTTCTGACGTTATTGACTTCTTTCTAGTGTGAGACTATGGCATGCACTATGCACTGACTTCATTTACTTTGATTCTCTGTCTGTTAGTTGGTGAGGGTTATTTTGTCTCTATAATGGATAACCTGTTCACTGTTTCCCTGTGTTTAAATAAGAAATCCAAATTTTGAAAATTGTCTTAATGCCAAAAAGTATACCTCATGTTTTAGAAATGTATAAGTTAATTACTTGTTATTTAAGACATCCTTTTCATTTTGCTCCCAAAGTAACTTAAGCAATAGAGTTTTCTTATCTTGGATTTCATATTTTAACATCAGACATTTTCGCTATGAGTAAACTTGTATGTCTTTGTCTCTTTGTGACATTTGTGAATAAAGTTTATAGAAAAATTTACATGACTCCCGCATATGTTATACATTAGATGCCTGAGTAGCTCTCCTTTGGCTTTTCAGTATGATTGTGCATTCATTATCATATTGGATTTCTGTCTGACTTTTTAATTATTAACATGCCCATTTCATTAATGCATAGGGTAAAGTGATGGTTATCTTTCCAGATGTACCATCAATGCATAAATCAACTTAACTTTGCATGGTTTTCTTCATAAATGTTTTAATCAGTAAAGACCCCTTTTTTTTTTTTTGGTCTGAAACAATATTGCACTGTTCCAGGCCATCAGTGAGGTAATTACTATATATCAAGATTCTGAAAAATGCCCCATCGCCTCCTTCAATGTAAAATATTGCTTGCACCTTAACTACTACCCAGTAAACTATTGAAAATAAATGGGGCCATGTTTTTCAGACAAATTAGGATTATACATGGGACTGTAGGTCCTTACGTTTGATATGTAGTGATAATTACATAATTATGACACCAGCAGTGAACAAAGATATCAGTCCAACAAATGTACTATTAGGCCTACTTGTTCTCTTATTCCATGGGCAGTGATAAACACCTGTATACATACTTGTATGCATGTCAAGCCATTTAAATACATGACCTATAATGCAGTATTTGCAATACTGTTATACAGCCTAAGATGGTAGACACATTGCCACCGAGTTCACACTGGGTCTTTGTTGGTTCTGAAGGAATTCTAAAGGACCCTCAAAGTTATCCAGGGTTCACAGAAGTACTGATTACCTATGTAATTAGCATTCAATTTTACCCCTCTTAACTGGATGGATAACATGTGCCACAACTTCATGAAGAAACAGCTCATCTTATGGCTGCCCTGAAATGTGCTCAAAGATAACTCCACTCAAACCTCTGGGAAGGGTGATATTAATCTTGTAGAATCTGGAGAAAGTGCACAATGTGGTATGTGTGTGTGCTCATTGCTCACTTCTGTGTGCATGTGTGTGTTCACTGCTTCAGATGGGTTAAATGCAGAGGATGAATTTCACTGTGTTTGAGTGTGCACATGACAAATAAAGGCTTCTTCTTCTTCTTCTTCTTCTTCTACCAAGACTAAGTGAAGTACCACTTGAAAGTCTCATAGAAGACATGAATGCAGCAGTAGGAAAGATCCCTACTACAACCATCACTGAGACCAACAAGCTGATGTACCTCACAGCAAAAGTGATCCTGGAAATGCTTGGCTAAAAGAACTCCAGAAAGGTATGACAAGGAAAGGGCTACTGTAGAAATACAGCAAGCTGTCCATACCTGAGGCCCTAGAGACCGCCAAAGACTCACAGCTTTGGCTACCCTTTTAAATACAAAATGATAAGGAAGTACACAAGCAAAGCTGAAGCTGAAATTGGATGTTCTCTGCTCAACCATCAAAGGTGTACACTCAGTGGCAGGCTAATAACAATATGGTCCCAGATCCACCAAGGCTGGAGACTGAACAATACTGTAAAAGGATATGGGAGAAATAAAAATCACATAACAACAGTGCTCAGTGGCTAATAGACTTAAGAGCCAAATACAGCAATCTCCCTGAACAAGACCCAGTCACCATCACTGTGGCAGACATCCAAATAAGAGTCTTGAAAATGAAGAACTGGACAGCACTAGGCCTGGACATGGTTCACACCTATACTGGTTAAAGAAGCTAATCTCACTATATGAGCACTTGGCAGCACAGATGAACCAGCTGCCTGTGAATGGGACTCACCTGGAATGGCTGACTGAGGGTTGGACAGTCCTGATCCTGAAGGACCCAGAGAAGAGAGCTGTCCCATCAAACTACCACCTGATAACCTGCCTCTGCACAACATGGAAGCTCCTGTCAGCCATCATAGTGGATGAGTAGGTACATGACTCGATACATGAGCAAGGCCCAGAAAGGAATTGGTAGGAAAACCAGAGGACCAAAACATCAGCTACTGGTAGACAGCGCAGTAGCTCAAGACTGCAGAATCAGACATACCAATCTGTGCACCACCTGGATTGACGACAAGAAAGCCTATGACTTGATGCCCACACATGGATCCTGGAATGCTTGAAACTGTACAACATCAACAGGACTCTCAGAACGTTCATCAATAACTCAATGAGGCTGGGGAAAACAACTCTTGAGGCCAACTTCAAGCCAATAACATAGGTCACCATCAAGTGCAGCATATACCAAGGAGATGCCCTGTCCCTGCTATTGTTCTGCATAGAACTGAACCCCCTCAGCCAGATCATCACCAAGAGCAACTATGGACTACAAAACGGAGCAACCATCAGCCACTTCCTCTACATCAAGCTGTATGCCAGGTCTGAGTGAGATATTGACTCACTGATCCACACCACTAGGATCTACTGCAACAACATTGGAATGTCATTCAGACTAGATAAGTGTGCCTGGATGGTAACAAGGAGAGGGAAGGCAGTCAGAACTGAGGGGGTGGTGCTACCAGATGGCATAATAGGAGATGTGGAAGACAGCTACAAGTACCTTGGAATCCCACAAGTAAATGGCAACCATGAAGAGGCCACTAGGGAAGCAGCAACAGCCAAATACCTACAGAGGGTAAGGCAAGTCCTGAGAAGTCATCTGAATGGGAAGAACAAGGTCCGGGCCGTCAACACCTATGCCCTGCCGGTCATCAGATACCCTGCTGGCATAATAAGCTGGCCGAAGGAGGAGATAGAGGCCACCGACATCAGGACAAGAAAACTCCTGACAATGCATGGAGGGTTTCACCCCAAATACAGCATCCTGAGACTGTATGCTAAGAGGAATGAAGGAGGTCGAGAACTAGTGAGCGCCAGAGCCACTATCCAGGATGAAACAACAAAGATCCATGAGTACATCAGGGAGATGGCCCCAAATTATGAAGTGGTTACTGAATACCTCAGGCAGCAGAAACCCGAGAAGGAAGTGCAAGGGGAACCATCATGGAAAGACAAATCACTGCACAGGATGTACCACTAGCAGATAATGACTGAAATTTAAAAATCCTGCCAGTGGCTGGATAAAGCTGGACTGTAAGACAGCACAGAGGCACTAATCATAGCTGCATAGGAACAGGCCCTTAGCACAAGATCGATAGAGGCCGGGGTCTACCACATGAGGCAGGTGCAGACTGTGCAAAGATGCCCCCGAGACAATCCAGCACATAACAGCAGGGTATAAGATTCTAGCAGGAAGAGTGTAAATGGAATGCCATAACCAAGTGGCTGGCATAGTGTACAGAAACATCTGTGCCAAGTATGGACTGGAAGTCCCAAGGTTAAAGTGGGACACACCTCCGAAGGTGGTTGAGAATGACCAAGCTAAATATCCTGTGGGACTTCCAGATACAGACAGACAAACTGGTAATGGCTGTGGTAATAGATGTGGCAATAACAAGGCTGTGGTAATAGATGTGGCAATACCGAGTGACAATAACATCAGGAAAAAGGAACTTGAGAAGCACAAGAAGTAGCAAGGGTTGAAAGAAGAGCTAGAAAAGATGTGGAAAATGAAGACAACAGTGGTCCCCATGGTGATAGGGGCCCTTGGTGCTGTGACCCCCAAACTGGGAGAGTGGCTCCAACAGATTCCAGGAACAACATCCGAGATCTCTGTCCAGAAAAGCACAGTCCTAGAAACAGCTAAGATACTGCGCAGTACCCTTAAACTCCCAGGCCTCTGAGCTTGAGGGGAAAAAAAAAGACTGCCCGAAGGAGGGGTGAATGGAGAATATATATATATATATATATATATATATCAGCTGGATAGTGACTGACTACGACGCAGGAGATCGGGGTTCGAATCCTGGTCGGGGCAAAACATCATCCAGTAAGGGTCCTTAGGCAAAACCCCTCATGATATATCAGCCTACCTCAGGAATGAGTAAAAACATAACTGATAGAGTCATACCGGCTCAGACATCGCCCGGGTCAACAAGGTCTGCGTCAGTTGCTAGGGAACCAGGGCAAACTGATGAGAAATGGGCTACTGGAACAAGACATCGATGGACGAGGACAGAAAATACGGATTTGCTGGAATGCTACTATACAAGCAATCCCAGAGAGAGGGGATACATGCAGAGAATGTGGGACCATTGGATACCTCGAAACCCACAATCAAGGCTAACAAAGAAACAGCTATTAGCCCAGTGTTCCAACATCCATAATCGAAATCTGCTATCACAACTAGAGATTAATGAAATACAACAACGATGCTACGGCAAGGGGGAGCCAGGAAGACAGGTCAGCGGGGAGATGTCATCATCCCCACAACCAGAGATTGGGTACCAAGCCCCAACAGCTAACAGCCTCAACACAAGAGCTGCTGACCTGAGAAGGAAGATCGTGACCCAACTGGAAACCTGGAGCCCCCGACGAATACCGAAGCTGAGTTGCCAAGTACCTTCAGAAGATCTACTAGTAGATGTGAATGCTGCTCTGAAGACAATCTCCACAAGAACCATCACTGAGACCAACAAGCTGATACACAGTACAGCAACAGTAATCATGGAGATGCTTGGACACAAGGTGGGCTCGGGACATAACAAACAGTATCCACCATGGAAGAGACGATTAGAGGCCAAGATAAAGGCAGCAAGGAGAGAAGTTAGCCAGCTAGCTGAACTACAGAAAGGGAACATGGTGAATAAAGGGGCGCCCAGGAAGTACAACTTCCATACCAGAGGCACTCGAAACTGCCAAACAGCGACTAACAGCTCTGGCCACCCGGTTGAGGAGATACACCAAGGAAGGAGAGGCCAGGAGAATAAACAAGCTGTTCTCCACTGAACCAGCCAAGGTGTACTCTCAATGGCAGGGGAACAACAACCGGTCAGACCCACCAAGAGCTGAGGTGGAAAAATACTGGAAAGACATATGGGAAAGAAAGGCATCACACAACACCGATGCCCAATGGTTACTGGACCTAAGAGCTGACCACAGCAACCTCCCAGAACAAGAACCAGTAACCATCTCAATGGCAGACGTCCAAGAAAGAGTGTCAAAGATGAAGAGCTGGACAGCACCAGGCCCCGATATGATCCATACGTACTGGCTGAAGAAGCTAACTGCACTCCATGAATGCCTAGCAGCACAGATGAACCAGCTGCTGAGGGATGGAACCCACCCAGAATGGCTAACCCAAGGCAGGACAGTCCTAATCATGAAGGACCCCCAGAAGGGACCCATCCCATCCAACTACCGGCCAATTACCTGTCTCTGCACAACATGGAAGGCCCTGTCAGGCATCATTGCGGCAAAAATGAGTAAGCATGTGGCTCAATACATGAGCGAGGCACAGAAAGGAATTGGCAGTAACACCAGAGGAGCCAAGCACCAGCTACTGGCCGATAGAACAGTCGCCCGAGACTGTAAGAAGAGACAGACCAACCTGTGCACTGCCTGGATTGACTACAAGAAAGCCTACGACTCAATGCCACACACATGGATACTGGAATGTCTGGAACTGTATAAGATCAACAGGAACCTAAGGACCTTCATACAGAACTCAATGGAAATGTGGAAGACAACCCTAGAGGCCAACTCAAAACCCATTGCCCAAGTCAACATCAAGTGCAGCATATACCAAGGAGATGCGCTATCACCACTGCTGTTCTGCATAGGCCTGAACCCCCTCAGTCAGATCATCACGAAGAGCGGCTACGGGTACCGATTCCGTAGTGGGGCAACAATCAGCCACCTGCTCTACATGGATGACATCAAGCTGTATGCCAGGAACGAGCGAGAAATAGACTCGCTGATCCACACCACCCGGATCTACAGCGATGACATAGGGATGTCATTCGGATTGGACAAGTGTGGCCGGATGGTCTCAAAGAGAGGCAAGATGATCCGGACTGAAGGGATTGACCTACCAGAGGGCAACATAGGTGATATCCAAGACAGCTACAAGTACCTTGGCATCCCACAGGCTAATGGAAACCATGAAGAGGCCACAAGGAAGTCAACCACAGCCAAATACCTCCAGAGAGTAAGGCAGGTCCTGAAAAGTCAGCTGAATGGTAAAAACAAGGTCCGAGCCATCAACATGTACGCACTACCAGTCATCAGATACCCCGCTGGTATCATAAACTGGCCAAAGGAGGAGATAGAAGCCACAGATATCAAGACTAGAAAGCTCCTCACCATGCATGGAGGGTTCCACCCCAAGTCCAGCACCCTGAGACTATACACTAAGTGGAAAGAGGGAGGCCGAGGGCTAGTGAGCGTCAAGACCACGGTCCAGGATGAAACATCGAAAATCCGAGAATACATCAGAAAGATGGCCCCAAAGGATGAACTGCTAAGTGAATGTCTCAGGCAGCAGAACCCTGAAGAGAGTGCAGAGGAGGAGGAGGAACAGACAACCTGGAGAGACAAACCCCTACATGGCATGTACCACCGTCAGATAGAGGAAGTGGCTGATATCAAGAAATCCTACCAGTGACTGGATAATGCAGGACTGACAGACAGCACAGAGGCACTAATCATGGCAGCACAAGAACAGGCCATAAGCACAAGAGCCATAGAGGCCAGGATCTACCAGAGTAGATCAGACCCAAGATGCAGACTGTGCAAAGAAGCCCCTGAAACAGTCCAGCACATAGTAGCAGGGTGTAAGATGCTAGCTGGATCAGCGTACATGGAGAGGCACAACCAAGTGGCTGGGATAGTATACAGGAACATCTGCAACCAGTATGGAATAGAAATACCCAAGTCCCAATGGGCCATACCACAGAAGGTGGCTGAGAACAACAGGGCCAAGATTCTGTGGGACTTCAGCTTCCAGACTGACAAACAGATCCTGGCTAACCAACTGGACATAGTGGTGGTGGACAAAGAGCAGAAGAGGGTGGTGGTGATAGATGTGGCGATCCCAGCTGACGCCAACATCAGGAAGAAGGAACATGAGAAACTTGAGAAGTATCAAGGGTTGAAAGAGCAGCTGGAACGGATGTGGAAGGTCAAGGGTTGCGTGGTCCCCGTGGTAGTGGGGGCACTTGGGGCAGTAACCCCCAAACTGGGAGAGTGGCTCCAGCAAATCCCAGGAACAACATCTGAAGCCTCAGTCCAGAAGAGCGCAGTCCTAGGAACATCGAAGATACTGCGCAGAACCCTCAAACTCCCAGGCCTCTGGTAGAGGACCCGAGCTTGAGGATGACATGGATACCACCCCCCCGCCGGGGGTGAGAAGGAGATTTTTATATATATATATATATATATATATATATATATATATATATATATATATATATATATATATATATACGTATATATATAATATGTGTGTATGTTTACTGTAATATATTTAAAAGTTTATTTGTTATTATGTTATTATCATTTGAATCTGAACTGCATTTCATCTGCACAGTACACAGAAAAGTTGTAACCCTTTTCTTCAAACCAAACTTATGGTTTTGAAATCTGTCCTTTTGTGTAATTTGTCTTTTGAATAGACAATGTGTTCTCAGTCTATCAACTTTCAGTTTCTCCTGCAAATATAGGTGATGACGGCAGCCATGGCCTGAAGGTTAGAGTAGCAACCTTGGGCCCAAAGGGTTGCCAGCTCGATTCCCTGGACCGGCAAGAAAATCCACAGCTGAAGTGCCCTTGAGCAAGGAACCAAACCCCCAACTGCTCCTTAGGTACTGGGTATGTGTGTGTGCTTGTTGTACATCGCTCTGGACAATAACGTATGCTAAATGTGTTTTATGTAATGGAATATATTTTAGCAGAAAAATAATATTAGATCTACTTTGTTCATGTTCATTACACTTGAGACTGATTCCATAATGCCTACTGGTGATGTATTACGGAAATGTCACCAAAATGGGCTAGAAAAATACAACCACAAATAAGGAAAAGTTGGGACAGTATAGAAAATGCAAATTAAAAAAGAAAGCAGAGATTTCTAAATTTACTTTGACTTGTGTTTCATTGCAGACAGTAAAAACCCAAGCTATTTCATGGGGTGTTTTTTTTTGTCAACTTCATTTCATTTGTTCATATACATCCATTCCTGCATTTCAGGCCTGTTACACATTCAAAAAAAAGTTGGAATGGGGCAATTTAGAGCTAGTAATGAGGTAAAACAATTAAATAATGATGTGACTTGAAACAGGTGATGTCAACAGGTGATTGTAATCATGATTTGGTACAAAATCAGTATCCAGGAAAGGCCTGGTATGTGAGAAGCTAAGCTTGACCGAGAACATTATTGAAATGTTTAAAAACAATGTTCCTCAAAAAAATATAGAAAAGGATTTGGATAATTCACCCACTATGGTGCATAATATAATGAAATGATTCAATCAATCAAATCAATTTATTTGTATAGCGCTTTTAACAATAGACATTGTTGCAAAGCAGCGTTACAAAACAAATAAAGATTTTAAACATCTCATTATCTCTAGCCGCTTTATCCTGTTCTACAGGGTCGCAGGCAAGCTGGAGCCTATCCCAGCTGACTATGGGCGAAAGGCAGGGTACACCCTGGACAAGTCGCCAGGTCATCACAGGGCTGACACATAGACAACCATTCACACTCAATTTAGAGTCACCAGTTAACCTAACCCGCATGTCTTTGGGGGAAACCGGAGCACCCGGAGGAAACCCGCGCAGACAACATGCAAACTCCACACAGAAAGGCCCTCGCCGGCCATGGGGCTCGAACCCGGACCTTCTTGCTGTGAGGCGACAGCGCTAACCACTACACCACCGTGCCACCCCAATTTTAAACATCTCATCTCATCTCATCTCATTATCTCTAGCCACTTTATCCTGTTCTACAGGGTCGCAGGCAAGCTGGAGCCTATCCCAGCTGACTACGGGCGAAAGGCGGGGTACACCCTGGACAAGTCGCCAGGTCATCACAGGGCTGACACATAGACACAGACAACCATTCACACTCACATTCACACCTACGGTCAATTTAGAGTCACCAGTTAACCTAACCTGCATGTCTTTGGACTGTGGGGGAAACCGGAGCACCCGGAGGAAACCCACGCGGACACGGGGAGAACATGCAAACTCCACACAGAAAGGCCCTCGCCGGCCATGGGGCTCGAACCCAGGACCTTCTTGCTGTGAGGCAACAGCGCTAACCACTACACCACCGTGCCGCCCCAATTTTAAACATATGAACTAAAAAATATATCCCTAATAAATTTATTTATCACTAATGAGCAAGCCTAAGTGATGGTGGCAAGGAAAAACTCCCTGAGACGACATGATGAAGAAACCTTTATAGGAACCAGACTCAAAAGGGAAAGCATCCTCAGTTAAGTGATAACATAGAATGTGATTATAAATAACTCACTTCTATAAGTGTATTCTATATGGTCAAAAAGTGCAATTGTGCAAATGGGAAATTCGTTATAGTTTTAACATGAAGTCTATTTTGTTGAAATTATCAGCTGATCATTGATGGTGACTTGAGTGCAAGACTGTTTATGACAACTGCAGTCCTAAAGTTATAATGGCAATTGTATCTCTATCTCTAGCAAAACTGTTAGTGTACAGAGCCATCTTCTAAGTGTCAACTTCTCTGGGCTCGTGAGGCATCTAGGATGGACCATCACACAGTGGAAACATGTATTGAGGTCAAACAAATCAGCATTCCAGATCATTTTTGGATGAACTGGACTCTGTGTGCTCCAGACTAAAGAAAAAAAGACCATCCAGACTGTTACCAGCAACAAGTCCAAAAGCCAGGGTGTGTCATGGTATGGGGTTGTGTCAGTAGCCTTGGTAAAGGTAACTTACACTTCTGTGATGGCAGCATTAATGCAGAAAAGTACACTGAGATTTTGGAGCAACAAATTCTGCCTTCAAGATGATATCTTTTTCAGGGATATTTCAAAAAGACAACACCAAACTACATTCTGCGCTCGTTACAAAAACATGGTTGTGGAAGAAAAGGATGCCTGTCCTCTTTGTTCCCAATACAGAATGTATGGCAAATTTTGAAACAAAAAATATGACAACAATGATCCTGTACTGTTACACACTGTTAGGACTAGGACTGTTTTGGCCTCTAGAGGCCGCTGTTATTTCCTTTTCATGTCGTGTTTATTTTGGCCTCTAGAGGCCGCCACTGTTCCTGTGTCTTGTGTTTGTGTTAATTGCCTAATTATCTTCACCTGTGTCCTTAATTAGTTTGTCTATTTATACCCCTGAGTTCAGTCCTCTTGTCACGGAGTCTTTGTGCTGTTATGTTTATCTCCAGTTTCCTTTGTACTGTGTTTTTTTGATCTTCTTAGCTTTTGTATTTTTGCACTTTGCTTTTCTTTTGGATTACACTCTTTGGTTTTTTTTGTCTTTTGTTTTGCCCTGTATATAGTGTATATAGTTTAAATAAACCTTTTTGATTCTTTTTCTACTTCCGCCTCACGCCTCTGCATTTGAGTCATCCCCCTGGTGGCCTAGTGGGGGTTTGCTGGATTATCACACCAACGAACCAGGTTCGAATCCCAGCAAAACCCTAACAGAAAGACTCCGTCATGACCGACTCAGCAGAGGCTGCTTCAACTGTCTACCCGGCCAACCTTCAGGGAATTATGGCAGCTTTGACACGCTTCGGAGCAACCATGGACGCTCATGGACGTACGCTCACCAGCCAACGTGAGGCCCTCGCTCGCCACGAGGAACTGCTTCAGCAAATTGGGAAAACCCTGGCACAGCTGACATCTCTGCCTGCATCTCCTGCTCCTGATCCAGTTCCTGCTCCTGATCCAGCTCCCACTCCTGCTCCAGTGCCTCCTGCAATGCTGCCTTCTTCACCTCGCGAACCCAGCCTTCCTGCACCACAGAGGTATGACGGCAAGCACAGTGAGTGCCGAGAGTTCCTTACCCAGTGTCAACTCACCTTTGAGCTTCAGCCTACCACCTACACTACGGATCGCCGCAAGATTGCCTTTGTGATCACCTTATTAGCTGGTAAGGCGCGAGCCTGGGCTACTGCTATCTGGCAAAGACAGGGACCTGAGTGCTTTGATTTCCAGCTGTTTTCTGAAGAGATGCTTCGGGTCTTCGATCAGGCAGACATCAGTACCGACGCAGCCCGAAAGCTCATGTCCATCCGGCAAGGAGGAAGCGTCGCAGATTACGCCATCTCGTTCCGAACACTCGCAGCAGTAAGTGGATGGAACGAGACTGCCCTGGTGTCAGCCTTCCACCATGGTCTGTCTGACCCCATCAAGGACGGTCTGGCCTCTATTGGATGCCCAAGTGACCTCGAAACCCTCATCTCACATGCTATTCGTCTGGACAACAGGATGAGAGAACGCCACCAAGCCTTGAGCCCCCCCAGCCTCCCTACCTCTACCTGGAGACCATCTACCTCCTTCAGTGACTGTCCAGAACCCATGCAAGTGGGTCGTACTCGCCTCTCCGCATCTGAGAGGGAGCGCAGAAGGAGGGACAAGTGCTGCATCTACTGTGGCAAACCTGGTCACTTCCGAGCATCATGTCCCGAACTCTTGGGAAAAGGACCACCCCGTCCAGCCGAGGGAGGGTTGTGACGGGGCCTACCCTCTCTCCCGGACTCCCTGGCCAAGGAATCTACATCCCGGTCTCCATCTCCTGGGGTGAGTCTGTCCACTCTTGTCAAGCTTTGATAGACTCAGGGGCGGCTGGGAACTTTATGGATATTCACTTCGCCCAAAGCATCAATATTCCGACTGCACCTCTTGAAGTCCCACTGTCTGTGTCTGCCCTCGATGGCCAAGCGTTAGGTGATGGAAGAGTCACCCAAGTTACTTCTCCAGTTTTCCTCCAGTCTCAAGGTCACAAGGAAGAAATATCCCTGCACCTGATTCCTTCACCTGAGTTCCCAGTTATTCTAGGCCTTCCTTGGCTTATTCGCCACAACCCTCACATAGACTGGGTAACAAGCCAGGTTGTGGAATGGGGCCCTGCATGCCATGCCTCTTGTCTGCTCTCTAGCTCTCCTGTGTCTCCTGCCGAGCCCCCTGATCTCACCGAGTTATCTCAAGTTCCCACAGAGTACTGGGATCTCAAGGAGGTATTCAGCAAGAGCAGGGCCGCCGTTCTTCCTCCGCACCGGGCCTACGACTGTGCCATCGACTTGCTCCCTGGGACTACCCCTCCTCGTGGCAGACTGTTTTCACTCTCTCAGCCAGAACGCAAGGCCATGGAGGAATACCTCAAAGATGCCCTGGTCTCTGGGTTTATTCGACCCTCCACTTCACCTGCTGGAGCCGGCTTCTTCTTTGTCGGCAAGAAGGATGGGGGGCTCCGACCATGTATTGATTACAGGGGCCTGAATAAGATCACTGTGCGCAACCGATATCCCCTTCCGCTGATGTCCACAGCTTTCGACCTGCTCCAAGGCGCCACCGTCTTCACCAAGTTGGACCTACGGAACGCATACCACCTCATCCGTATCCGACAGGGAGACGAGTGGAAGACTGCCTTTAACACCCCGTCTGGGCACTACGAATACCAGGTGATGCCCTTCGGACTCACCAACGCACCAGCTGTTTTTCAGGCCCTAATCAACGACGTCTTAAGGGACATGATTAACCTATACGTTTTTGTCTACCTCGATGACATCCTTATCTTTTCCAAGACCGTGCAGGAGCACCGCCACCATGTCCGCCAGGTTCTCCAGAGGCTGCTACAGAACAATCTGTTCGCCAAGGCCCAGAAATGCGAATTTCATGTTCCCGAGGTCTCCTTTCTGGGATTTATTGTACGGACAGGCCAACTCCAAATGGACCCTGCCAAGACCCTGGCCGTCCGGGATTGGCCTACTCCCAAGTCCGTTAAGGAGGTTCAGCGGTTCTTAGGATTCGCTAACTTCTACCGCAAGTTCATCAGGAACTTCAGTTCTGTGGCAGCACCCATGTCAGACCTCACCAAAGGGACAGGTGGATCTTATGGCTGGTCTCCTCAGGCAGAAAAGGCGTTCAAAGACCTCAAGGACCGCTTCTGCACGGCACCCATTCTGGTTCTCCCGGACACCTCCCAACCATTCATCGTGGAGGTGGACGCCTCGGACAGTGGTGTCGGCGCGGTGCTCTCTCAACGTTCGGAAGGAAAGCTGCACCCCTGCGCTTACTTCTCCCACCGCCTGAGTCCTGCTGAGTCCCGGTACGATGTGGGGGATCGAGAACTGCTAGCGGTCAAACTGGCCCTTGAGGAGTGGAGGCACTGGCTGGAGGGAGCACAACATCCATTCCTGGTTTGGACTGACCACAAGAACCTGGAGTACCTCCAGCAAGCCAAGAGACTGAACCCTCGACAGGCTAGGTGGGCCCTGTTTTTCAGTCGATTTGACTTCACCCTCTCATACCGCCCCGGCTCCAAGAACACCAAACCTGACGCACTGTCCAGACTGTTCTCTGCCACTAACAGGGAGAATGAAGTCGGGCCTATTATCCCTGTGTCCCGGATTGTGGCCCCTGTCCGCTGGGGTATTGAGGAGGCTGTCCGACGAGCCCAACGCCAGGACCCCGGTCCTGGGACGGGGCCACCAGGCCTCTTGTACGTCCCACATCAAGCCCGGGCCAAGGTTCTCCAGTGGGGTCACTCTTCCCCTCTCACCGCCCACCCGGGAGCTCGGAGGACCCTGGACTTCCTGAAAAGACGCTTCTGGTGGCCTAACATGGAGCAGGAAGTAAGGTCATTTGTCCTGTCCTGTGAGGTTTGCACCAGAACCAAGAACCCACGACAGCGTCCCCAGGGTCTCCTGCATCCTCTGACCATTCCCCGGCGTCCCTGGTCCCACGTGGCAGTCGACTTTATCACGGGTCTCCCTGAGTCACAAGGTAACACGGTCATTTTGGTCTTAGTTGACAGATTCTCCAAGGCCTGCCGCTTCATACCACTGTGCAAACTCCCCTCTGCTCTTGAAACTGCGAAACTTTTGTTTAATCATGTCTTCCGAGTCTTTGGTCTTCCACAGGACATCGTCTCAGACCGAGGGCCCCAGTTCTCCTCCCGAGTGTGGCACGGGTTCTGCAAGGTCATCGGAGCCACTGCCAGCCTCTCCTCTGGGTTTCACCCACAGTCCAATGGTCAGACGGAGAGGCTCAACCAGGACCTGGAAACCACCCTGCGAGGCCTGGCTATGGATAACCCGACATCGTGGAGCACCTGGCTGCCATGGGCGGAGTACGCCCACAACACCCTGCAGTCATCGGCCACCAAGCTGTCGCCATTCCAGTGCCAATTCGGGTTCCAGCCACCTCTGTTCCCGGACCAGGAGGAGGACGCGGGGGTGCCCTCGGTCAACCAATATGTGAGACGGTGTCGCAAGACCTGGAGCAAGGTCAGGAAGACCCTCATACAGACCTCCAGAACCAACCAGACTCAGGCCAACCGCCATAGAAGACCTGCACACGCTTTCCGCCCTGGGCAGCGTGTTTGGCTGTCCACTAAGGACCTTCCACTGCGGGTGGAGAACCGCAAGCTTGCTCCTCGCTACATTGGCCCCTTCAAGGTGGTGCGCAGGGTGAACCCTGTCTCCTACCGGCTCCAGTTGCCCCGGACTCTGAGGATCAACCCCACTTTCCATGTTTCCCTGTTACGGCCCGTACTGACGTCTACGTATGCCCCTGCCCCTAGGAACCCCCCACCCCCCCGCATCTTCCAGGGGCAGACTGTGTTCACTGTGAATCGCCTGCTTGACTCCCGCCGGGTCCGCGGCGGGTTGCAATATCTGGTGGACTGGGAGGGCTATGGTCCTGAGGAGCGCTGCTGGGTTCCTGCTCGGGATGTCCTTGATAAAGAACTATGTCGGGACTTCCATTCGGCCCATCCGGATCGCCCTGGGAACGTCAGGAGACGCTCCTAGAGGGGGGGGTCCTGTTAGGACTAGGACTGTTTTGGCCTCTAGAGGCCGCTGTTATTTCCTTTTCATGTCGTGTTTATTTTGGCCTCTAGAGGCCGCCACTGTTCCTGTGTCTTGTGTTTGTGTTAATTGCCTAATTATCTTCACCTGTGTCCTTAATTAGTTTGTCTATTTATACCCCTGAGTTCAGTCCTCTTGTCACGGAGTCTTTGTGCTGTTATGTTTATCTCCAGTTTCCTTTGTACTGTGTTTTTTTGATCTTCTTAGCTTTTGTATTTTTGCACTTTGCTTTTCTTTTGGATTACACTCTTTGGTTTTTTTTGTCTTTTGTTTTGCCCTGTATATAGTGTATATAGTTTAAATAAACCTTTTTGATTCTTTTTCTACTTCCGCCTCACGCCTCTGCATTTGAGTCATCCCCCTGGTGGCCTAGTGGGGGTTTGCTGGATTATCACACCAACGAACCAGGTTCGAATCCCAGCAAAACCCTAACACACACCTTAAGACCTGTTTACAGGAAGAATGGGACAAAAAAAATAACAGCTGAAATGCTTCGTCACTTGGTGTCTTCAGTCCCTAAACATATTTTAAGTGTTGTGAGATAGAATGGCAACATTATAAAGTGGTAATACAGGTTGAGTGCAATACAGGTCAAAGATTATTTACAAATCATTGTTTTCAGTTTGGCGGCATGGTGGTGTAGTGGTTAGCACTGTCACCTCACAGCAAGAAGGCTCTGGGTTTGCCTCTGGCATCACTTCAGAAATGGACCATTTGGAAGTTGGAAACCTGAAACCTATGGGTTCACTTATTTTTCTTGCCACTGTATCTACTTTTTGCATAAAAGTCTCTATCTATATCTCTCTTTCTTTCTGTGTTAATAACTAATCCATCTATTTAATTTCTTTGTCCCTTTCTAACAGCTAATGTCTAACCTGCTAATGGCTAACAGTTAATGTGCAAAAGGATAACATGCTAATGAGTAAAATGCTAACAACTAATGGCTGATGGCTAATGGCCAGTGTGCTAACAGCTAATGGCTAATATGTTCACAGCTAATGTGTTAATGGCTAACGTGTTAACAGCTAACATGCTAATGGCTAACATGCTAACAGCTAACTAAACTAAACTATGTATTTTTAATTTTATGCTTTGCAAGTACGTCCTTCAGTAAATGCAAATCTAGTTATTATTTGTTCTCCTGCCATGAAATATACAGCCTTAAACTGATTCATCTCCAGCTTTTTCAATAAGTATTTGAGTGTGCCAGTGCGAGATTTGCCCTTGTTGAAGTGAAGGGTTGCAGGACTTGATAAGAAAAGCCTGGCTTAATTTAATTAGTTGTTAACCCACGTCTTGATACACCTTTTTTTTTTTTAAAGTTTGCTTCATGGGTGGCACGGTGGTGTAGTGGTTAGCGCTGTCACCTCACAGCAAGAAGGTCCGGGTTCGAGCCCCGTGGCCGGCGAGGGCTTTTCTGTGTGGAGTTTGCATGTTCTCCCTGTGTCCGTGTGGGTTTCCTCTGGGTGCTCCGGTTTCCCCCACAGTCCAAAGACATGCAGGTTAGGTTAACTGGTGACTCTAAATTGACCGTAGGTGTGAATGTGAGTGTGAATGGTTGTCTGTGTCTATGTGTCAGCCCTGTGATGACCTGGCGACTTATCCAGGGTGTACCCCGCCTTTCGCCCGTAGTCAGCTGGGATAGGCTCCAACTTGCCTGCGACCCTGTAGAACAGGATAAAGCGGCTACAGATAATGAGATGAGATGAGTTTGCTTCATGGTACAGTCCTCAGTTCTAGCTAATGATAATATATAGATTTAGTCACTGCCTAAAAGCGGAGCTCCCATCTGTTTCTGGGTTGTAGAATTTTCTTATATCATAGCCAGCCTCTTTTGTTTTATTTCTTTAGCATTATAGTTACTATACTGTTTCCTTATGCATACATGTCAACCCCTTTGGGCGTCCACCTGTAGCATCAGAGGAAGAAATCCATAAAATCAACATAAAATCCTTATAGCCTTCGAATCGCACCAAACTTTTATTTTGATGTACATTTGTACAATACACATTTACTGCTATCTTATTGTTCATAGGGTAGGTTGCTCCCATTCCAAAGGAAAATACTTTTTACAGACTCAGGGAAAACACTCAAACTCCACTGTCTGTGCACTGTCAGTCAAAGTGTAGGCTGCTCCCATTTCAATGGGATACTTTTCACAGAGACCATTTTGTCCACAGTCAACTTTTCATATAGCCAGAGAAAGCACTCAAACTTCACCATTTTTGTCCACAGTCAGTCATGTTTACATATGATCTTGATTATAATCACTGGCAGCCTTCTTTGCCAGCTGTAACTGCCTTTCTGTGGGGGTGATGTCACAACAGAAGTCTGTGTTCAGTTTGCATTGCAGTAGTGCAGTAAGGGTGTCTGTGCCCTGGTTTTTTCACTCAGCAGACGCTATTCAAAATCTCTCAGGTGTAAACAATGTCGCTCTGCACAATGAGAAAATTGTTCGAACAATGACCGTTTGGCATGTTTAAATGCAGATCGTGCACATGACCTGAACGAGCAAAGTCTCGCAGTCGCGATATTGCACGAGGCTTGAGGAATAAACATCTGGTTTCACATAGTCTGGGTTATCTGCCCCTGCATACATGCTGTTCTTTGTCTATAAATCGAGCTTTTGTATGTTTTTGCGACGATCAGCTGACGATGTTCAAGTAAGATACACAAAATAAATTTAGGTCAGAAAATACTGAAAATCCATAAGACTTTGTTTATACGCCCGTACGCCCTTGAAATGAGCTAAAATCCGTATAATTTCCGGACAATCCGTATAGGTTGACATGTATGCTTATGTTGTACAAAATGTCAGGCGACAACAGCGACAAGTTATTCACTACTATACTATCCCAACTACTACTCTACTTCACACTTCACTACTCACTTCACTAGTTGTTGGGTTTCCTGTGGTTGCAGGCATACACGCACAGGACCGAAGCCATCAGAAAACAACTTGATGGGTTACTCACTACTCAGCTGTTGGGTTCCCTGTGGTGGCAGGCATGCACGCACAGGACCAAAGCCATCAGAAAACAACTTGATGGGTTACTCACTACTCAGCTGTTGGGTTCCCTGTGGTGGCAGGCATGCACGCACAGGACCGAAACCATCAGAAAGCAACTCGATTGGTTTCTTTATGTACGTAGCTACACTCTATGCCTATGGGGCTCCGCTAAAAACCCACATACAAAAACCTAGATTTTTCAAAGTCAGGATAAAGCCAGTTGAATGTGATTGCTCTCACTTTCATCTACTGTCAGTGTCATGCTCCACCCCAGACTTCCACTCCAGAGATTAATTATCTCCCAGTTCAGCGCTAATCCGGATCCAAGACAGGACTTCCATCTTGCCGGCATTCACTTCCTGGTGTGCTCTGCTGTGTATAAAAAGGCCATTCTCAGAAGGGGACTTTGCTGATTTGGGTGAGCATTCGAGACTCTTTGTAGGAAGGAGAAACAGCCGGTGAGACGCTGCATTGGGTGATTTCGAAGAAGGAGGCGGGGGCTCGTTGGTAGATTCAGCTCGGACGGCTTCTGTGCGGCAATTTAGAAGTTACGCTTGAGCTAGATCAGTTTAATTGAGAAGCACAAGGGCTGAGGGCTGGGGGTGTGATCTAGGATTCAGAGGAAGTGTGGTGAATCCAGGAAATGAGATGGAAGAGTTTGAGGAGGCAGACGATGCCGATGATTTGGATCTAAGCAATGATCATAGTGAGAGAAATACACACACAGGAGAATGGCAGACGATCAACCGAGGGAGCAAGAAAAGGAAAGAACTAGAACCTGATGAAGAGAGGAGAGAGGAAAGTAAAAGAAATGAAATTAAAGTGATACTTAGATTCCAATTCCTGTGTACTCTGAATCCTTTAAAAGCCAGCGAGGCTGTTTACAAGCTAGTAGACGAGGTACGTATGGTCAAAACCTTAAGAGATGGCAATTTGATGGTTGTATGTAGGGATAAAGACCAGCAGCAGGGGCTAATGATGTGTAAGACATTATTGGGAAAAGCGATCAAGCCACAAGTGTGGGAGGAAAGGGGAAAGACTATGGGTGTAATTTCTGGAGTATCCACAGAACTGACTGAAGAACAGATCAGAGTTAATGTAAGAGGGGTTCGAGTAACCAAAGTAAAACTATTACAAGAGATGGAGTTAAAGGTCCAAGTATGTCGGTTATGCTATCTCTGGACAAGGATAGATTACCTGAAAGGGTTAAGATTGGGTATGTTAGTTACTTAGTATGGCTATACATTCCTCCACCAACAAGGTGTTTTAAATGCCAAAGGTTTGGGCATATTGCTGCAGCCTGTAGGGCTAAAGCCTGGTGTGCTAAGTGCGGAGGGGAGCACGATTATGGCAAATGAGCCGAAAGAACTAAAATAAAGTGTTGTAACTGTGGAGGGGAACACAGTGCTGCTTATAAAGGATGTGAGGCATATAAAAGAGCAGTGCAGATTCAGAATGTAAGGGTGAAGGAGAAACTTACCTATGCTGATGCAATCAAAAAGGTAGATAGTAAAGGACGCCCTAATGCTAAAGCAGTTTCTGTGTCTCAACCTTCAGCTCAAATAGTTGCACAACCTTTGAACTGCAAAATCTCCGAAGATACCTTGATTGTAGAGAAGAAGAAATTTGTTGCTTTTATAGTGGAAGTTATTAATTGCTCAGCACAGACAGACAGCAGAACAGAGAGAATCAAGATCATCACAAAAGCAGCAGAAAAGTACCTTGAGATAGAGGAACTATCATTTGAGTCAATCAATGCAGTATTAATAGCAGGGATGTCTGAAAGTCAGCAGTCATGTGGTGGAGTTTGATGGTACTGTCCATATTACAGTGGAATGCCAGGAGCTTAATTGCTAATGGACAAGAATTTAAACATTTCATTGAAAAGCAGTGTTAAACCAAACATTATTTGCGTTCAAGAAACCTGGTTAAAACATCACTTGATTTTATTATCTATGGATATATAGCAGTATGCAAGGATAGAAACCCAGGAATGGGGGAGGAGTAGCCACGTTTATTCAACAAGGTCTTAATTATAGGGCTCTAAACATAAATAAAGGAATTGAAGTGATTGTGGTTGAAGTATGGGTTGGCAAATCTAAGTTTAAAATAATTAATTTCTATAACCCCTGCCAAACGATAACAAGAGAGACACTTGAAAACATCTGTGAGGAGGGAAATGGTAGAATTATTTTTTGTGGAGACTTCAATGCACATAATGCACTATGGGGAAGCATACGAATGGATGAAAATGGGAATACAATTGAGGAATTTATGGATGATCACGAACTAGTCTGTTTAAATGATGGAAGAGGCACCAGATTTGATGTAATTCATGGAGCAGAATCAGCCATTGACCTTACTATATTATCAGAACAAATAGCAGGAACCAGTCAGTGGGAAGTTTTTAACAATACTCCATTAGGAAGCGATCACTACCCTATTTGGACCAAGATACAAAAACAAGATGCAAGTTTGGAAGAAAATTGGTACCCTTGATGGAAAATGAGAGAGGCCAACTGGGGACTTTATAATATGAGAGCAAGTGGTAAATTTATGGAGATCATGCCAAATTTAAGTGATGATATTGAAGAGTTAAACTCCATAATTACAAATATAATGTATGAATCAGCAGAGGAGACTATAGGCAAATCTTCTGGGATAAGGGAAAAGAAAATGGTTCCCTGGTGGACAGACGAATGTAAAGAAGCAGTCAAAGCCAGAAATAAAGTATTTAGAATGGTGAAAACAAATCATTATTTTAATAACTTGATATCATATAAAAAAAGCTCAGTCTAAAGTTAAAAGAATCATAAGAGAAACCAAAAAGAAATACTGGAGGAATTTCTGTAGTACTATTGGGGCAGAAATAAAAGTTAGTGAGGTATGGGGAATGATTAGAAAGATGGGAGGATGCTTTAAGAAGGGCTCTCTCTTTACCAGTAATTAAAGACTATGATAGTGAAGCAGTAACTAATGAAGAAAAAGCAGAGAAGCTTGCTAGGGCTTTTGTTAAGGTACATAGCTCTCAAAACTTATCAAATGAAGCGTTATTATGGAGAACAAAAAAGACTGAGGATAATGGTAATATACTGGGAAGGAAAGAAGTAAGTGAGAATGTCCTGGATAAAAACTTTGCATTGTTTGAACTGAAGAGAGCAATCATAAGTGTTAAGAATACATCTCCAGATAAAGATGGAATATGCTATACGATGATTGACCAGTTATCTGATGTGGCTAAAAATGTGGTTTTAAAGTTATATAATAAAGTTTGGGAATAAGGTAGGCTGCCCGCTAGTTGGAAACACTCAATAGTTGTACCAATAGCTAAGCTGGGTAAGGATAAGGCAGAGGTCAAAAGCTATAGGCCTATAGCTTTAACATCCAACTTATGCAAGTTAATGGAAAGGATGATAACTAAGCGATTGGTATACGAGATAGAAAAAAGAGGTCTTCTTTCTCCTCATCAGAGTGGATTTAGAAATGGTCATATATGGACCCAATAGCCTGTCTGGAAAATGAAATTAGGAAAGCTCAAGTAAACAAGGAGTCAGTCTTAGCAACATTTTTTGACATTGAAAAAGCATATGTCGTGCTTTGGAAAGAGGGTCTTTTATTTAAATTGAATAAAATGGGAATAAATGGTAAAATGTTCAATTGGATTAGGGATTTTTTAAAGAATAGAACAATAGAGGTAAGAGTTGGAGTAAACCATTCAAATATTTACAATGTAGAAAATGGTACCCCACAGGGAAGTGTATGCAGCCCCATACTGTTTAATATAATGATTAATGATGTATTTAACAGCATAGACTCCAGAATCAGTAGAGCACTTTATGCAGACGATGGGGCACTGTGGGTGAGAGGCCGAAATATTAATAATCTGAGGAACAGAATGCAAGCAGCAATAAACAAGATCGAAAGATGGTCACATGACTGTGGGGTTTCATTTGTCTGTTGAGAAGACACAAGTTATCTGTTTTTCAAAAAAAAAGGGCTAACCCTTCAGTGGACCTCAGACTATATGGGCAGCCACTCAAGCAAGTGGATAATTTAAGATACCTAGGGGTATGGTTTGATGTTAAACTTTCTTTTAAAGTACACATACAGAGGATTATTGATGAGTGTAAGAAGAGTATTAACATTTTGAAATGCTTAACAGGAAATGAATGGGGGGCATCAAGCATATCCTTGAAAAGAATATATAGCGCTTTAGTTCGACCAGTCTTGGATTATGGATGTATAGTTTATAATTCAGCAGCTAAGCCTTCCTTATCAGAGCTGAACAGGATGCAAGCCAAAGCCCTTCGTATATGCTGTGGTGCCTTCAGAACCTCTCCAATCCCAGCACTTCAGGTGGAAACAGGGGAGCTGCCACTGGACCTCAGGCGGCTGAAATTATCAATATCATATTGGCTTAATCTACAGGACAATCACCCAACCAAACAGGTACTCAGGGAATGCTGGGAGTATGGTCACCTCATACGTAGCTTTGGGTGGGATGGTAATCAGCAGGCAAATCAAGTGGGGATCAACAACATTCCATTCGGTAAAACAATAGTAAGGTCAATCATTCCCCCTTGGTTATTTTGTTTCCCTGTTGTAAACATGGAAACAAAGGAGATAGTAAAATCTAGAGGCGTTTTCAGAATGTACAGCAGTATTTAGAAATAATGCACAATGGTACAACACAGATACAGATGCTTCAAAAGACGAAACTGGTAAAACAGGAGCAGCAGTACATATCCCCAGCTACAATATTAATATAAAAAAAGGACGTCAGATCATCTGTCAATTTCCTCAGCAGAGATGATGGCTATCATACTGGCCCTGCAGTGGGTGGAGGAGGTGAAGCCTAGTAAAGCAGTTATCTGTTCAAATTCAATGTCTTCCTTAACCAGTATCCAAAGCGGAAAATCCACATGCCGACAAGACCTCTTAGATGAAATAAATCACCTCATATTTAATATAAATCAGCAAAAGCTACTTATTCAGTTCACATGGGTTCCAGCACATAAGGGGGGTTGAGGGAAATGAAAGTGTGGACAGGCTGGCTACAGAAGCCACCAAGGCAAATGAGGTTGAACTTAAGGTTCCATTAAGTAAAGCAAAAATTAAAGTAATAATTAAACACAACATCAATAGAATATGGCAGGATAGATGGAGTACAGAGGAGAAAGGAAGACATCTGTATAATTTACAAAAGGAAGTAATACCAAGGAGTGGTGAACTGAAACGGCAGGAGGAGGTATGGATGACTAGGCTGAGGATTGGGCACACAAGTCTAAATGGTGGGTTGTATACCATAGGGAAACATCAGTCTGGGGCCTGTGCACACTGTGGAGAAATGGAAAAAGTGGAGCATGTTCTTTGACACTGCAGACAGTATTCTACTGAAAGAGAGAAGATGAGGAGGGCCATAAGGAAATCTAACTATGAATAATTTATTAAGTCAGCCTAATACACAACCAGTAGTGACAGCTCTAATACAGTATTTAAGGGAAACACAATTAGCAAGAAGAATTTTTTTTAAATAACACATCTGTGATTTTAATTAACCTGGGTCTGCCCATCCTAAGTGTGACGCAACACGAGGGCCTGTTGCGAACTTAGTCTGGCAAGGCAAGCTATCTCCAGCTCTTCCAAGCTCCCGAAAAATCGGGAGCCAATCAACTTTGAGCATCTCCAACGGCCCTGGGTAGAGGCGTGTTCAAGGCAGTGACGTAGTAGAACTGCGACCGGAAGCCATAGATTGTTTACACAATCTATGCCGGAAGCGCTTCATTCACTAGAAACATTACGAACATGGAGCAGCGGCAAGCCTTTGACACAGTGGTAGATGCTGTATTGAAAGCATTCAATGGGAAGTTCTCATTGAAAACTGAGCAAAGAGCAGCCCTGGAGGTATTTATTGAAAGGAAGGACGTTTTCGCCTTGCTCCCGACCGGCTTCGGTAAGAGTTTAATCTATCAGTTAGCCCCGCTGGTAGCCAAATCAATGGGGCTCAGCAAGAATCCTATCGTTGTGGTCGTCTCGCCTTTGATCGTGCTATTATCGTCCTCTTCCTCTTCAGCTCCTCCTTCTTCTTCCTGTTACTCAAGCAGTTTCCGTCGCGTCACATATGTCAGAGGAAAGAGTGATGTGATTGGTTTAAGCTTCGTCACAGCCTTTTCTGGCTTTGACCAGTAGCAAACTGAGGCATTTCAGGGAGGCGGGTCAACCACGCACTTTGGGAAACGGTTGGGCTTAATATCTATGCCAGACCAATGCTCACAGAGCTTTGAAGTTGTGTTAGCCAGACTAGATTTTAATATCCCTTGGATCACATCTCAGCCCAGTAGATGGCGGTAATACACACTGCCAATAAAAACCGACAGAAGAAGAAGAAGGGGACTTTGCTAGAACGTCTCGTTGGTTTTTCACGTTGTCTCTGCGCCCTTATTGCTTCTTGGATTTTGCTCTTTGTTTTGCCTGTTTCTTGTCACAGTTTTTTGCACTACGTTTTTGTCTTTCATGTTTGTTGTGCTACATTTTTGTTCCTTCATCTTACCTTTTCTTTGTCTCGCCTTCTCTTCCTCTCCTCTTCTGACATGTTTCTTCTTCTTTCTCTCTCTTTTTCTCTCTTGTTCTCTCGGGCTTCCTCTGACAAGCTGATCTTGACCATCTCCCATCGCCTTTTCTCCTTCTCTCATTTCCTTTCTTTTTGCTCTCCTGTCAACTTCTTGCAATTCTTCAGTTGGTTTTCTTTTTTGTTATCATCCTTTTTTTACAACATGTACAATTTATGTTATGATTTTAAAAAAGAAAATGAAGCATATTTATCGACTCTTATGCAAAAAGTAGAATGAAGAAGAATGAGTCGGCTTTTTTTATTGAGAATCGCCAAAAAAATTAAAAATAAAAATTCAGGCACGACGCGTGCACATCGTGCATGGAGATTTTCACGCCATGATCGGGTTGCCTGTGATGGCAGGCACGCGAGTACACGACACACGGCGACATCGGGTGACAACAGGGACAAGTTACTCACTACTATACTGTCCCGACTACTACTCTACTTCACTACTCACTTCACTAGTTGTTGGGTTTCCTGTGGTGGCAGGCATGCACACACAGGACTGAAACCATCAGAAAACAACTCAATGGGTTTCTTTATGTATCCACACTTTATGCCTATGGGGCTTCGCTCATGTGGGCCGGAGCTCCGCTAATACTACCACACCACTAGGCAGTGTGTATGACTGGTAATTACTATAACACTGGCCACTAGGTGGTGTGTATGACTGGCAATTAATAACACTAGCCACTAGGTGGTGTTTAGGACTGGTAATTACTAACACTGGCCACTAGGTGGTGTGTCTCATCTCATCTCATTATCTGTAGCCGCTTTATCCTGTTCTACAGGGTCGCAGGCAACCTGGAGCCTATCCCAGCTGACTACGGGTGAAAGGCGGGGTACACCCTGGACAAGTTGCCAGGCCATCACAGGGCTGACACATAGACACAGACAGCCATCCACATTCATACCTATGGTCAATTTAGAGTCACCAGTTAACCTAACCTGCATGTCTTTGGACTGTGGGGGAAACTGGAGCACCCGGAGGAAACCCACGCGGACAACATGCAAACTCCGCACAGAAAGGCCCTCGCCAGCCACGGGGCTCGAACCCGGACCTTCTTGCTGTGAGGCGACAGCGCTAACCACTACACCACCGTGCCGCCCTAGGCGGTGTGTATGACTGGTAATTACTAACACTGGTATGGTGGCAGGCACGCACAGGACTGAAACCATCAGAAAACAACTCAATGGGTTTCTTTTATGTATCCACACTCTATGCCTATGGGGCTCCGCTTGCGTGGGCCTTTGGCCCACCCAGGAGCTCTGCTATAAACAGCTGAGCCAAATCTGCCACCAAAGGGCTCAAGCTAAAAAAACTTGGGGTTTCAGAATGAAATGTTATCCAAGTATGGCAGTACCCTTACACCTCCTACAAACAAGGCCAATTGTATGCATGTTGTAAACACCCTACAGAAAGGCCAGAGAGTAGGACAGACCCCATAGGAATGAGGGTATGAAAAGTACATCACATAGATTCTCCTAAGTGACCCAGTCTATGACTACACAACATGATTAATATCTGATAACATCTTTTACATACACAATATTGCCAAAAGTATGTTGATAACTGACCATAACACCCATATGTTTGCTTTCCTTACTCTGCTGCCACAAAGTTGGAAGCACACAATTGTCTAGACTGTTTTTGTATGCTGGAGTATTATGATTTGCAATCACAGGAACTCAGGGGCTCAAATCTGTTCCAGCATGACAATGACCCTGTCTACAAAATGGCATGGTTTGCCAAGGTTGGTGTGGTGTCATGAATTTTCCTTTGCTCCGATTGCTATGCTGTGCACTTTGCAAACCTGGTGTAACTGAATGGCTACTCCCGGGTTCCTCAGCATTGGACTACATGTCCAGACTTCAGTCCCCAGGATGCACTATGAAATTGCACATGTGCCTGTTCACTACACACACACACACACACACACACACACTTGTTCTGCATTCCGGACAATCACAACACTTTAGGGTAGTGGTTCCCAAACTTTCTCTGCTGGGCCTCCCTTTGGTAGATAAGAAAATTTTTGTGCCCCCCCAGACAAAAAGAGAAAAAAAAGATAAACAGGACACACATAGACATATTTTATTTTCAGACTCCATTGCAGTTAACTGTGTAACAGGTTTCTTTTTTTAATATTCAACATTATCAATGCAGTTTTCAAACATTGCCTCTCTGCAAAAATGGGTTTTAAAACATGACCAACTCCCTGAGAAGAAAAAAAAACCTAAAGATTTGTTGTGCAAAAATGACACCTTTAATCCTCGCATCTTTTCAATGACTGGTGTGGGCCTGCTTCATGCTGCAGATCTTCTCAAATCTGGGTTGCAGTTTTGAGATTGCCACTCTGAGTTCATTTTCAATGTCCAGCTTTGATCTGTATCTTGTCTTGATTGAGGCCACAGCAGAAAAACCTATCTCACATAGGTAGGATGTGGCAAAAGGAAGAAGTATGGCCAGGGTTCTCTTACCTAGCAGTGGGTAATCTTTCTCCACTCCAATCCAAAATGCAGCCAGTGTCTTTGACTGAAACTGCAGCCTCATTGTTGAATCAGAGGTGACATCAATGAACTGTTCCTCCTCTGATGTGCTGGAGTCGGCAGGTGGTGTTGCACTGAAGGGGTCACGGATCCAGTCATATTCTTTGGGATCCTGCATCAGGAAATATTTCTGGAAATGGTTCTGAAGGGCAGAGATGTGTGCTTTCATGCATGGGATCACTGTGTTCTGCAGTTTGTTGTCTTCAATGAATGATTTCAGGTTCTCAAATGAGTCCACATTTCCAACCTTCACTCGCTGCAGCCACATCTCAAGTTTTCTGGTGAATGATGTGATTTTATCTGCCAGATGTGGGAGGTGTGTATTTGTGCCCTGCAACTGCAAATTCACTTCATTGAGTTTCAGAAACATGCCACTGAGGTATGCAAGTTTCATGAGGAACTTGTTACAGTAAAATTTGTGGGCAAGATCATTGCCCTCGTCCTTCAAAAAGATACGGATTTCATCTCGCAGTTCAAAGACCCTGGACAGCACCTTCCCACGTGACAGCTATCGGGACTCGCTGTGAAACAGAACAACTGTGTGGTCGGAGCCCATTTCCTCACACAGTGCCAAAAAAATCCGGGCTTTGACAGGTCGTGTTTTGATGTAGTTGAAGGTGGCAATAACGTCGGTCATTACATCATTCAGCTCGGGACTCAGCTGTTTAGATGCCAGTGCTTCGCAGTGTATCATGCAGTGTGTCCACTGCACATCGGGGGAGATGCGCTTGATGAGCGCTTGCAGCCCTGCCCGTTTCCCAGCCATAGCTTGCGCCCCGTCAGTGCAGATCCCCACACAGTCCTCCCATTTCAGGTTGGCCTCTTTCAAGTAAGAGTCAATGATTTTAAACAGTTCTTCTGCTGTGGCTCTGCCAGTAACTTTTTTGCAGAAAAGCAATTCCTCCCTCATGTCATCTCCATCTATGACTCTGACGTAAGTAATTAATAAACAGTCTTTGTTACTGTCAGTGGCTTCATCCATCTGAAGAGAAAAGCAGCTGTCACGCACTTTGTCATTAAGCTGCTCCTCTATGTCCTTTGACATGTCATAAATGCGCCTGCCGATGGTGTTGTTGGACAGAGGAATAGCCCTTAGTTTGCTGGCTGCAATGTCATCAAGCATAGTTGATACCATGTCCATAGCACAGGGAAGTACTAATTCCTCCACTATTGTGTGCGGCTTTTTACACTGTGCCACTCGGTAGGCAACTTTATATGAGGCGAGTTGAGCATTTGCCGGCACGGATGCAGCTTTAGTAAATAGGGACTGTTGAGCACGGCAGTTTATGAGTTTTTGTCTGAAAAACTCAACTGGCTTGTCTGTGCTCTGGATGTTTTGTCTCCAAGTGGCGTCTTAGCTTGTTCGGCTTCAAGCTGTCACAAGCTAGCACTTTAAGACAGACAACACACTGTGGTCTCTCCTCATTACCCACCGTTGTACAGGTGAAGCCAAAGACAAGATATGTGTCGTCATATTTTCTTGTCTTTGCTTTGGAATGAACTTGCTTTGGAAGCACATTTGGCGATGCTTCATCCTCTGATTTGCGTTTACGTGGGAGTCCCGCCCCCCCGCCAAAAACTTCTCCATGTTATGCTAGCAGTGTAATTTATTGATTGATTCATTCATTCATTCCATCCGCACCCCGCGCCCCCCCTGCAATGGCTCTGCGCCCCCTCTGGGGGGCGTGCCCCCCACTTTGGGAACCACTGCCTTAGGGACTCAGTACATGAGAACTCTGTACACATACTCTCATTGTGAGGCATTGTTTAGCGCACATGTGTCTGACTCTGCCATGCCATTTGTATTTTGATCTTGCTCTTTCTTAGCCTGGGAAATCCCATGCTGCTTTGCACAATCGTTCCGATCTGAAAAGACAGCATGGAAACTATGGTCTAAAGGCTCGCCTGAGTTAGGGAGCCAATCAGAGAGTGGGGAGGGGTGGAAAGACGGTGACGTGTACTACTCGACAAACGGAAGCTTGTAGTTTATTTGGGACTGTTTACAGATCACATTTAACATGGCGGCGAGCGATACGAACCAAACTTTCGATCAAGCTTTAGACACTGTTCTGAATAGTTTAGAGCGAAAGTTTGTTTTAAAAAAAGAACAGCGTTTGGCGTTACAGTCTATTTTTGTTTTGCCTTCTCTTTCTCTTTCCTTTTCTTCGTTGTCTTCGTCGCTCTAACTACGTCACTGGGTACAACTGCCATGATTGGCCATGGGCTACGTATACGCCAAGTGATAGACATTCGCAACGTCCAATAAACGGCCGTTGACAATCGTAAACCACACCTCCCCTACGAGAAATTCAATAGGTGGATTCCAGACCATATTTCACTTGTGATATGGTCTGGTGTTAACCAGACTAGCTCTTTCTGGTTTGTAGATTCCATTTCCTGGTTTTTGCATTTTGGTTTTGGCTCTTATCTTACTGTTTGTGGATCACCTGAACTTTGCTTGTTTTACCACATTTTTGCCTATTTTTGGATTCTGTCTGCCTGTTTCATAAATACATCTGTAGCGCGGACAATGAGTGAGTGGAGCACAGAGGACGGCAGGACAACGTTTGGAGGTAGTGACAGCGTATTTATTAATAAACTTTTCAGTCTTAATAATCGCAGCACTCAGCCTCCAATCCCGGGTCGCGCTCCCTCTGCTCTCTCTCAGCCTCCTAAAATAGGGAGCGGTTTACTGGGAAAACACACACAAAACACAGGTTAATTACAGTCAGGTGTAGCGAATCTGCCACTCACCTTCCCCGGCTCCACCCTCCTGTCACAGACCGATGCTTGACCCGCTGCCACATACCCCCACCGCCCGACTCAGGCCGGGCGCCCGTCCGGCCCGCAGTCGACTCCCCCCCCCCCCCTTGACGGGAGAGGAAGTCCGCCACGACCATCTGCGCCCCCGGCCTGTGGACCACCTTGAAGTTGAAGGGTTGGAGTGCCAGATACCAACGGGTGATCCGCGCGTTGGCATCCTTCATGCGGTGGAGCCACTAGAGGGGCACGTGGTCTGAACAGAGGGTGAAAGAGCGCCCCAGCAGGTAGTAACGGAGGGCGAGGACCGCCCACTTGATCGCCAGGCACTCTTTCTCAATGGTGCTGTAGCGCCCCTCACGCACTGACAGCTTGCGGCTGATGTATAGGACTGGGCGGTCCTCCCCCTCCACCTGCTGGGACAAAACGGCCCCCAGCCCTCTGTCCAACGCATCCGTCTGCAACAAAAAAGGGAGAGAGAAGTCAGGGGAGTGTAAGAGTGGCCCCCCACACAGTGCAGCCTTTACCTCAGAGAAAGCCCGCTGGCACTGCTCCGTCCACTGGACCGGATCTGGCGCCCCCTTTTTAGTGAGATCAGTCAGCGGGCTGGTGACGTCCGAATAATTAGGTATAAACCTACGATAGTAGCCAGCCAGCCCCAGGAACTGTCTCACCCCCTTTTTGGTCTTGGGCCTCGGGCAGGCCGCAATCGCTGCCGTCTTATTAATTTGGGGACGCACCTGCCCGTTGCCCAAGTGGAAGCCCAGATACCGTACTTCCACCCGCCCAATCGCACACTTCTTCGGGTTGGCAGTGAGTCCCGCCCGCCTCAGCGACCTAAGGACGGCCCTCAGGTGTTGCAGGTGCCGCTGCCAGTCATTGCTATAAATGATGATGTCATCTAGGTACGCGGCCGCATAGGTGGCGTGCGGCCGGAGGACCCGGTCCATCAGCCGCTGAAACGTAGCGGGCGCCCCAAACAGCCCAAACGGAAGTGTGACGAACTGGTGTAAGCCGAACGGTGTGGAAAAGGCCGTTTTCTCTCGGGATAATGGAGTCAAGGGGATCTGCCAATATCCCTTCGTCAAATCCAGTGTCGAGTAAAAGCGAGCCGTGCCTAGTCGATCGAGCAGCTCATCAATACGAGGCATTGGGTACGCGTCGAATTTAGACACCGCGTTGACTTTTCTATAGTCCACACAGAACCGGACCGACCCGTCGGCCTTGGGAACCAAGACCACCGGGCTGCTCCAGTCACTGTGGGACTCCTCGACGATGCCCATTTCGAGCATGGCCTGAAGTTCTTCCCGGACCACCTTTTTTTTGTGTTCGGGTAATCTATAAGGGCGGCTACGCACTACCACCCCCGGGGGCGTCTCTATGTGGTGTTCTATGAGGTTAGTGCGACCGGGCAGGGGCGAGAACACATCCGAAAACTCGGCCTGCAACTGGGCGACCTCCGCGAGTTGGGTCGGGGAGAGGTGGTCTCCACAGGGGACCGGAGAGGTACGTGATGCCAATGACCCTTTAGGGACCTCCGGCCCCAGCTCCGCCTTCTCCGGAACTACCGACACCAACGCCACGGGGACCTCCTCATTCCAGAGTTTCAGCAGATTGAGGTGGTAGATCTGTAGCGCCCCCTCCCTGTCCGTTCGCCTAACCTCATAGTCGACGTCCCCGACTCGCCGTGTGACCTCAAAGGGTCCTTGCCACTTGGCGATTAATTTGGAGCTCGACGTGGGCAACAGGACGAGTACCTTATCTCCCGGAGTGAACTCTCTAAGGCGCGTGCCCTTGTTGTACAGGCGGGCTTGCCGTTCCTGAGCCTGCCGCAAATTCTCCTGAGTTAGGTGGGTGAGCGTGTGGAGTTTTGCGCGCAGATCCATAACGTACTGAATTTCGTTTTTGCTCTGTGAAGGTCCCTCCTCCCAATTTTCCCGCAGTACATCTAAGATGCCGCGCGGCTTACGCCCGTATAATAATTCAAACGGGGAGAACCCCGTGGAGGCTTGGGGGACCTCTCGCACTGCAAACAACAAGGGTTCGAGCCACTTATCCCAGTTACGTGCGTCCTCACTTACGAATTTTTTAATAATATTCTTGAGGGTGCGATTGAACCGTTCAACTAAACCATCCGTCTGTGGGTGATAAACGCTGGTGCAGATCGGCTTAATACCTAGTAGCCCATACAGTTCGCTCAGTGTCCGTGACATAAACGAGGTGCCTTGGTCAGTCAGAATCTCTTTCGGGATTCCAACCCGGGAGATGACGTGGAAGAGGGCCTCTGCAATACTGCGTGCTGAGATATTGCGAAGAGGCACCGCTTCCGGGTATCGCGTTGCATAGTCCACCAGAACTAATATAAAGCGGTACCCTCGTGTTGACCGATCTAATGGCCCGACGAGATCCATCCCAATTCTTTCGAACGGGGTCTCGATTAATGGTAGGGGGCGCAAGGGCGCTTTTGGAATGGCCGCTGGATTTACTAACTGGCATTCGCGGCACGCCGTACACCACTTACGGACGTCGCCGCGAATCCCCGGCCAATAGAATCGGGCCATTATCCGGGCGAGTGTCTTATCCTGCCCGAGGTGTCCAGCCATGGGATTAAAGTGGGCCGCCTGGAATACCAATTCCCGGCGGCTCTTTGGAATTAATAACTGGGTGACTCGCTCTTTCGTCTGAGTGTCCTGCGTCACTCGGTATAATCTATCCTTCAAAATGGAAAAATAGGGGAAGGACGGGGTGGCGTTCGGCTGGAGCGTTTGACCATCGATTACTCTCACTTGGTCAAACGCGTGTCGCAGAGTCTCGTCTCGCGATTGTTCCAGTGGGAAATCCACGAGGGATTCCCCAATAGAAAGAGGAGGGGCCGGCGGCTCCTCCCCCTGTCGCGGAGATGACGTAGACGGCTCTGCGACCGCCGCTCCAGCCAAAGCGACACCGGGACCCTCCCCCGTCAACCGGCAGGACCCACTCTTTACTAGGCGTGCCATTAAACCCCGAAACCCGGCCAATCGGTCCCCAAGATCAAAGAGTGGGTAAGGCGAGGATTAACCGCCGCCTTCACTATAGATTTTTCCCCTCTAAAATATATGTGGACCGACACCAACGGGTAGCTGTGAATATCCCCGTGCACACACAACACCTTCACCCCTTGTGCTCCCCCCAATGCCTCATCTTGCACCAGGCTTTGGCGGATCGAGGTCTGATTGCAGCCTGAATCCACCAACGCCTGATATGTAGCCCCTTGTACACTTACCGGTATGCGATACGCTCCGGCCCGATCGAGGGCAGCCTCTGGCGCGTCGGGGATCCGCACCACCGCCCCCACCTCCATCGCTGCACATTGTTGCTGCAGGTGGCCCGGTTCCCCGCAGCGCCAGCAAACCGGCCCGGGCCTTCCCTCTGCAGCTGTGTTCTGGGGCTCACTCACCTGAGGGGGGGGAGAGACAGACACAGAAGGGAGAAACGGGAGGGCACCACGGGTGCGGCGGGCCGGCTGGGGTGGAGCCGGCCCCCGCCTCCGTGGTGGGGGAATGGGGCGAGGACAGGACACAGGAGGAGGGGGGGAAGACAGAGAGAGAGAAGAGGAGACAGAAGACGATGTCATCTGTTGTCCTGCCGCCGGAACAGCCGCCAGATGATCCTCCGCCAGTCCTACGGCCTGATCCAGCGACGCCGGGCGGTGGCACTGGACCCACTCCGCGGTTCCGGCTGGTAAGCGGGCACCGAACTGTTCCAGCGCCACCTGGTCGATGATTCCCTCGGCGTCGCGATCTTCGGCCCTCAGCCACCGCCAGCAGGCGTCCCGGAGCTGCTGGCCGAACGCGAACGGGCTGCCGACTTCCTCCATCCGCAGCGCGCGGAAGCGCTGGCGCTGCTGCTCCGGCGTGCGCCCCACGCGCTGGAGGACGGCCCGGCGAAGGTCAGCGTAGGCCAGCCGGCAGTCGGCAGGGAGCTGTAATGCGGCCAGCTGCGCCTCTCCAGTCAGGAGGGGGAGGAGGCGCGCCGCGCGCTGCTCCATCGGCCACCCCGAGGCTTCGGCGACCTGCTCGAACACGGTGATGAAAGCCTCGGGGTCGTCCTGCGGGCCCATCTTGGTCACAGTGAGGGGAGACGGGCCCGCGGCCGGGGCGCTGGTGGACCCCGCCGACGCGAGGAGCCACCGGAATGCCTCTCGATCTTCCTGTTGAGCCAGCACCAGGGCTTCGAAGCGGCGCTCCTGCTCCTTTCGGAGCGTGACGAGTGCCTGGTGCTGGCTCTGCTGAGCCGTGGCGAGGGCGTGGACCAAGTCCGCGAACGGGGAGGATTCCATGGAGCTGCAGCACTGGTGCTCCACCTTTTCCCAGGTTTCGGCACCACTGTAGCGCGGACAATGAGTGGGTGGAGCACAGAGGATGGCAGGACAACGTTTGGAGGTAGTGACAGCGTATTTATTAATAAACTTTTCAGTCTTAATAATCGCAGCACACAGACACACACTCAGCCTCCAATCCCGGGTCGCGCTCCCTCTGCTCTCTCTCAGCCTCCTAAAATAGGGAGCGGTTTACTGGGAAAACACACACAAAACACAGGTTAATTACAGTCAGGTGTAGCGAATCTGCCACTCACCTTCCCCGGCTCCACCCTCCTGTCACAGACCGATGCTTGACCACGCCCCCGCTGCCACAACATCATTTTACCTGCATTTGCATCCTGCTCAACCTTCCTGTTTCCTGGCAGAATACCTCACTGGATAATATGGATGCAGCAGGACAGATGGAACAGCCCCACAAGGGCACTGTGCCAATGTTTTTCCTCCACCATTGGTGAATGGATTTCCCTGCTCTGCACAACAGTGTAGAATATCTGCTGGATGGGTTCCTGCTTCAATGCTGGCTGTTCTATGAGAGTCTGGTGCAGCCCAAGCCTGCAGAAAGTATCTGGGTGAATTGCATGATTAATTAGCTCACTGGACCAGCATGCCAGTGGATCAAATACCTCACTGCCATTAAACACCACTGCTTCAGAGACTCCACTGAAGGGCACTCTTCAGAGACCAACAGGGTGGCCTCCACTGAAGAGCTCCCTCCAGAGGCTGACAGAGTATGCTCTTCTCTAGAACTCTCACCTGAGACCAACAGGACAGCCTCCTTTCCTGAGCCCTCACCCAAGGTCGAGAGGGCAGTCTCTCCTCCTGAGATCTCTCCGCATCCTGGCTTTGGGGATGAGGTCATCACTCTGTCTCCTGATTTTGGGGATGACATAATCATTCTGCCTCCTGGCTTCAAGGATGACATCATCAGTTTGCCTCCTGTCTTTGGGGAAGACATCATCACTCTGTCTCCTGCCACTTACAAGGGCATCATTGGTACTCCATCTGCTGAATCCTGGAAGATCAGCATACCCAAGTCCACATCCATGCCTGAGCCCTTGTCCTATTCCATGTCCTTGCCAATGCCTGAGCCCAGGTCCATGTCTGCTCTCAAGCCTGTACCTGAGTCCATATCCATGCCTATGCCCAAGTTCATACCTATGCTTATGCTTGTGCCCATGCCTAAGCCTATGCTTTTACCATTGTCTGAGGCCAAACCCATGCCTATGCTTGAGTCCATACTCATGCCTGAGCCTATGCCTATTCCTGTGATGGAGACCAATGTGGCAGTCTACAGCATCATACTTAAGCCCAGGCCAGAGACTGACGTGGCGGCCCTCAGCGTCATGCCTATGTCCACATCCGAGTCCATGCACATGCCCTTACCCATGCCAAAGACCAATGGGGCATCATCCAGCATCATGCTCTTGCCCAGAGGCCCAGGTCCACCAATTAGGTTAGAGGTAGTTCTGTCATGAACTCTCCCTCACTCCAATTGCTGTGCTGTGCACCTTGCAAACTTGGCACAGCCAAACGGCTACTTCTGGATTCCTCTGTGCTAGACTACATGTCTGGACTTCAGGCCCCAGGATGCACTACAAACTTGTGCATGCACCTGTTCACTACACACACCTGTTCTGTATTCCAGAACATCACAGCTCATTAGTGAATTGGTACACCCACTCTCATTGCAAGATATTATTTAGCACACATGTGTCTGACTCTGCCAAGCTATTTATGTTTAGATCTTGCTCTTTTTGTTTTTGTTTTTATCCTGCCCTGTTTCCTGGTTTTTGCATTTTAGTTTTTGCCCTGCTATTGTTGTATGCTGATCACCTGACCATTGCCTATTTTGACCATGTTTTTGGATTCTACCTGCCTGTTTGATAAATATACCCTTTTACCTGCTTTTGGATCTTGCTGAACCTCCCTGTTTCCTGACATGTGGAAGAATTCCAGTGGCCTGCACAGAGCCCTGACCTCAATCCCACTGAACATCTTTGGGATAAATTGGAACCCTAACTGCACACGAAGCCTTGTTGGACATCAGTGCCCAGCCTCACTAATGCTCTTATGACTGAATGGGCATACGGTACATCCTCACAGGCATTTTGCAAAAGCTAATGCGAAGCTTTCCAAGAAGAGTTTAGGCTGTTACAGCAGCAAAGGGAGACCGACTCCATATGAATGGTCTTGGATTCGGAATGGATTGTTCAAAAAGCACATATGGGCGTGATATGAAGTATCCACCTACTTTTAGTGAAATATTGTGCATCACAGGAGGGCTTTAAAGAATCAAACAAAGACCACCATCCTTTTTCTGAAGTAAGAAGTACATGGAGTAGAACCCAATATTCTGACCAATCAACAAATTAACTAGCACATTACCTATATGCACCATGGGTGAGGTTTATTGTTATTGTAATTTTTTTTCTATTTGTTTTTCGCTTGAATTTTGCTGGGTGCTACAGTATATCACATTAAAGGTAGACACAATCTGACATGATTTATCTTGGTTAATTTTTTTTTTACATCATAAAACCTGCAAATTTTTATTTCTACTGTTCAGATGTACATGTAGTGTGAAATACACACAAGTAAGGAGAAGTAAGAGAAGATGTCTGTATGTTGACAGTATTTATTGCATATACTGTGTCACATGTCAATTTGTGACTTTGATAGTTCTCAATATTTGGGCACATGCCCACAAGGAGGTAGCCAGGTGTTTTACACTGCCACTGGAAGTAGGAAAGAAGGTCAAAGAGGGTATGCCATACACTTTTCAAACATTTTATATTATTCCCTGAGACATTTTTGTAACGTTTGCAAGTTTTTTAAAAACATGCCTTGGTTCTTTTTTCTTATGCTGTTTTAGCATCGTATGAAAACCCTATAGGATAAGACAGGCTGATTTTGTGGCTGTGTTTTTAAACATTACATATGTAATTAGCTTTACTCTGATTGGGTAACATCTAAAATGAGAACTGTGTCATCCATATCCTCCCCATCAAAACTTGAGGAATTGTAGCTAAACTCTGAGAAGTAAGCAATGGGTTCTGTGCCAGAACTAATGTGCCAGATTCATCTATGAGCCTGAGTAAGGAGAGGAAACAAAGGTGCAGACACTGAACCAGTGTTACAACCAAGACTACAGAGGCTGTTCACCTTGGAGACCTGCTGTGAATATGGGTATGGTCCTGTGCAAGATTTACACCCTCTCTCCAGATTTTTAAGGTCAGTAAGAGCTCACCAGACTCTTTGGAAGAATATGCAGATTCAGGTTATTTTTTATGCATCCTGAAACAGCACACTTGTGCTTTCTCCCCGATATCTCCACTTGTTCCTTTCATGTATCGTTTGCTGAATAACTAGGTAGATGGTTTTAGGTTCTTGATTCAAATTGCTATGGGCAGTCATATTTTAAGGGGGTGGTGTCATTAAAAATGAGAAGGAATTCTATGTAAAATGCATGCACTTTTGCAAGTGGCCTGGGGTGGGTTTCCCAAAAGCCTCTTAACGCTAAGAGTATCTTAACTAGGAAAGAGAGTGTTCATTGTGATGCTTGTTCTACCATTTAACCATGATCTTTGTGCTACGATGCTTTTGGGAAACCTATTCCAATTCTCTCCACCTATTCTCTTTATATGGCCATTACAGACTGGGAAGGTAAGAGTCCACTTTGAAAGACCCAGTACATCCCCAAGTCACATCGACATATCTTATTTCAAAAGCGACAAGAAAAAAACAGTTTTCCAAAGCCTGTCCTCTTTAAACCTTTTGTCCATAGATTATTATTAATTTATACTAGATTTTTTTAGAAAGAGTAAATTAATGATAAAAACATATTCAACACATTTTGTAAGTAACAGATTTATGGGGTATAAGAATCAAGTAAGATTTAAAATTTTATCCAGACCATAAACAAATTCCTATGAAATGTCTTTTGTGGGCCCACAATAGTTTTCACAAGTTTACATAGGCTAACAATATTCACTTTCCATCCATCCATCCATCCATCCATCCATCCATCCATTTTCTTCTGTTATCCGAGGTTGGGTCATGGTGGCAGCAGCCTAAGCAGGGTATTCCAGACACCCCTTTCCCCAGCAACGCTTTCCAGTTCCTCTTGGGGGATCCCAAGGCACTCCCAGGCCAAATGATATATATAATCTCTCCAGCATGTTCTAGGTCTATCCCAAAGTCTCCTTCCAGTTGGCTGTGCCCAGAAAACCTAGAAAGGAAGGCACCCAGGAGGCATCATAATCAGATGCCCGAACCACCTCAGCTGACTCCTTTTGACATGAAGGAGCAGTGGCTCTACTCAGAGATCCCTCTGGATGTCTGAGCTGCTCACCCTACGGGTGAGCTCAGCCACCCTCTGGAGAAAGCTCACTTCAGCCACTTGTATCCATGATCTCATCTTTTCAGTCACTACCCAAAGCTCATGACCAGAGGTGAGGGTTGGAACGTAAATTGACTGGTAAATCTAAAGCTTTGCCTTCCAGCTGAGTTTCCTCTTTACCATGAAGGTCCAGTACAATGACTGCTGATGCCGCCCCAATCCACCTTTCCATCTTACACTCCATTTTAACATCACTCATGAACAAAACCCCAAGATACTTGAACTCCATTTGGGGCAGCAACTCATTCCCAACCCAGAGGGAGCACTCCACCATTTTCCAACAGAGAAACATGGCCTCGGGCTTGGAGGTGCTAACTCTCATCCCAGCTGCTTCACTCTTGGCTGCAAACCATCCCAGTGCATACTGAAGGTCATGCTGTGAAGAAGCCAACAGAATCACATCATCTGCAAAGAGCAAAGATGCAATTCTGAGGTTCCCAAACCAGACACTCTCCTCACCCCAGCTGCACCTTGAGATCCCATCCATGAATATCACAAACAGGATCGGTGACAAGGGGCAGCCTTGGCAGAGTCCAACACCCACCAGAAATGTGTTTGACTTTTGCCAAGAATATGGACACAGCTCACACTTTGGTTTTACAAAGACCAGATGGCTTGTAGCAATGACCCTGATACCCCATACTCCTGTAGTGCCCTCCATAAGAGCCCCCGGGGGACATGGCCTTTTCCAAATCTACAAAACACATGTAGACTGGCTGGTCATACTCACATGAACCCCCAACAACCCTGCCAGGGTAAAGAGCTGGTCCACCGTTCCACGGCCAGGATGGAATCTGCATTGCTCCTCCTGAATCTGAGGTTCGATAATTGGTTGGAGCCTCCTTTCCAGCACCCTGGCATAAATTTTCCCAGGGAGGCTGAGCATTGTGATATCCCTATAATTGGAGCACACTTTCCAGTCCCCCTTTTTAAAAAGAGGAACCACAAACCCGGTCTGGCACTCCACAGGCACTGTACCTGATCTCCACATGACACTGAAGAGGCGTGTCAGCCAAGACAGCCCAACAATATCCAGAGCCTTCAGCATCTCAGGGTGAATATCATCCACCCCTGGTGCCTTGCCACCAAGGAGCTTCTTGACTACCTCAGTGACCTCTGCCAGAGATATGGGTGAAGCTCCCCTCAAGTCCTCAGACTCTGCCTTTGCCATAGAGGATGTGTAGGACAGGTTCAGGAGTTCCTCAAAGTGCTCCTTCCACCACCCGACAATATCCCCAGTTCAGGTCAGCAGTTCTCCGCCCTGGCTGCACACAGCCTGAGGCAAGCATTGCTTCCCCTTCCTGAGTTGCCAAACAGTTTGCCAGAAATTCCTTGAGGCCAACTGAAAAGTCCTTCTCCATGGTCTCCCTGAACTCCTCCAACACCCAGGTTTTTGCTTCAGCAACTGCCAAAGCTGCAGCCCTTCTGGCCTTCTGGTACCTGCCTGCTGCCTCAAGGGACCCCTGGGCCAGCCAAGCCCGAAAGACCTCTTTCTTCAGCTTGACAGCTTCCTTCACTGTCAGTGTCCACTAGCGGGTTCTTAGGTTACCGCCATGACAGGCACCGATGACCTTCTGGCCACAGCTCTTACCAGCTGCCTCTATAATGGAGGGTTTGAACATGGTCCATTTGGATTCCATGTCCCCAACCTCCCCCGGGATGCACAAAAAGCTCTTTCAAAGGTGGGAATTGAAGAAACCATGAACAGAGGACTCTGCCATACGTTCCCAGTTCACCCTCACTAAACGCTTGGGTTTGCCAGGTCCGTCCAGCAGCCTCCCCCACCATCTGATCCAACTCACCACCAGGTGGTGATCAGTTGACAGCTCTGCTCCTCTCTTCGCCCGAGTGGCCAAGACATATGGCCGCAGATCTGATGATACAACCACAAAGTTGATCATCAATCTTTGGCCTAAGGTGTTCTGGTACCAGGTACACTTATGAACCACCTTATATTCAAATATGGTGTTTGTTATGGGCAATCCATGATGAGCACAGAAGTCCAACAACAAAGCATTGCTTGGGTTTAGATCAGGCAGGCCGTTCTTCCCAATCACACCCCTCCAGGTTTCTCCATCATTGCTCATGTGATCCCTGAAGTACCCCAGGAGAACTATGGAGTCCCCAGGTGGGACCCCTTCCAGGACACCACCCAGCAACTCCAAGAAGGCCGAATAGTCTGCACTGCTGTTTGGTGCATAAGCACAAACAACAGTCAGAGTTTTCCTCTCAGCGACTTGCAGTTGCATAGAGGCGACCCTTTCATTCTCTGAGGAGAACTCCAACACAGTGGTGCTCAGTCAGGGACTCATGAATATCCCCACACCTGCACAGCACCTCTCACCCTGGGCAACTCTGGAAAAGGAGAGCCCAACCCCTCTCCAGGAGTTTGGTTCCAGAACCGGTGCTATGCATGGAGGTGAGCCCAACTATATCTAGTTGGTACAGCTCCACATCCCACACCAGCTCCGGTTCCTTCCCCACCAGAGAGGTGATGTTCTGTGTCCCAAGAACTAGTCAGCCCTGCCAATGATCAGCATGCCTGGGCTCCCACCTTTGCCTGCCACTCGGCTCACAGTGCACCAGACCCCGGTGCCTGTCCTTGCGGGTGGTGAGCCCACATGGTGGCAGCTCCATGTAATTTCTTCGGGCTGTGCCCAGCCAGGCCCTATGACCCAAGGCCTGGCCACCAGACGCTTGCCAGAAAGCTCCCCTTCCAGGTCTGACTCCAGGAGGAAGCCCCAGTTTTCTGCTCCTGGGTGAGGTGCTGCAGCCCCTATTTTGCCATTTCATCAGGGTCTTAGTCTGGCCTCTCCCTGGAACCAGTTTGCCTTGGGAGACCCTACCAGGGGCTAATGCCCCTGAAAACACAGCTCCCAGGATCACCAGGACACACAAACCCCTCCACCACGTTAAGGTGGCGATTCTTCAGAGGAGATATTCACTTTCAGTTTTTCACAATTAATTTCAGGTTACCATACATTTCCGTTGGCAAATCAATTAGGGCCCATTCCCTGTTCACATCAGAGGTAATTTTAAAACTATCTATTGAGAGAGATTTATTTCAACTTTAATTCCAGTGGGTCAAAAATGTATATACACCAAGTTGATTGTCTCTTTAAACAGTTGGGACAATTCCAGAAATTGATGCGTGGACTTTTAGAAGCTTCTGATTGGCCACTTGTCATAATTAGAAGTTAATTGGGAGTAAACATGTGGCAGTAAAAAAAAAAAAAAACTACCTTTAGAGACTGTGCCTTTTTACCCTTGCTAAGTTGGGAAAATCCAAGCAACTCAGTCAAGGCCTTGGAAAAACATGTGGATCACCACAAGTCCTGTTCCTCCTTCAGAGCAATTTCCAAACAACTGAAGGTATAACAAGGATCTATACAAACAATTGTATGGAAGTATAAAAATCTTTGGACAACATAGACACTGCTTAGTTCAGGAAAGAGGTACACATTAACAAGACAACAACAAAGGAATCAGGTACAAAAGTACGGTACATACACTGTCAAATGTCCTACATTGCCAGGGCCTGAAAGGCTGTTGTGCAAGGAAGAAGCCCCTACTCTAAGACCAGCATAAAATGCCAGTTCTCTGGTCAGATGAAACAAAAAAAAATTGTAACTGTTTGGCCATAATGATCAGCACAATATATGGAGGAAAGACTGTGAGGCTGTGAAGCATGAGGGTGGCAGCATCATGCTGTGTGGGTGTGTTGCTGGAAAGGGGACTGGTGCACTTCAGAAAATAGATGGCCTCATGAGGAACCTGGATCATTTAGAAAGACATTGGCTAGAAAATTAAAACTCGGCTGTAGTTAGGTCTTCCAGGAGCATACCTTAAAAGTTTTAACAAAATGGTTTAAATACAGTGAAGTAAATGCTTTAGGGTGGCCTTCACAAAGCCCTGAGCTGAATCCCATAGACTTTGTGGACTGAACTGAAAAAGTGTGTCTGACCAAGTAGGCCCACAAACCTGAGTGAGTTACCCCAGTTCTGTCAGGAGGAATGGGCAAAAAATTCTGCCAAAGTGTTGTGAGAACCTGGTGGAAGGCTACCCCAAGAATTTAATTCATATTCAAGCAATTAAAAAGCAATGCCACCAAATAATAACAAAATGTACATAAATGTTTGACCCACGGAAAATCTGAAATAGTAACTCAAAGCTGAAATAAATGTCTCTCTTAGATAATATTGCGAAATTACCTGATTATAGAAATAAAATAAATACAGTAACTGATGTAAGACAGGAAATGTATGGTAAAATGAAATGTGTCAAGTTTAGTAAATGTACAAACTTAAAAAAAGAAATGTACAAAGTAAAAAAAAAATATTTGAACATTTTTAGCCCAGGTTTATGTGAACTTTTTGGCCTCAGGTGTAAATACTTATCAATTCACTCAAGTTAACCAGGTCTATTAGACCAGTCAAGACACAAGAACCAGAATTTGAACCAGTACCTAAATTCAAAACACTACTTACATTTAAAAAATATCCTATCTATCTATCTATCTATCTATCTATCTATCTATCTATCTATCTATCTATCTATCTATCTATGACATAAAATACTCATCGCAAACTCCTAAAATGACTAGAGCTTTAGCTACATTTCTGAACAGGCTTATTGATTATACCCCACACTGTTATTATATCTGCAAGGGATTTAAACATGCCTGGCTGGTACAAAAACATCCAAGCAAGCATGTTATGAGGCAAGTTACTGTTATCTAGAAGGTTAATATACTGTTACAAAGCAGGTTACAGCAGGTTATTGTTTAACAGGAAGGAATTCAATGACAGATTATAAGAGATGGTAGATGCACTGTTAACAGGTGTCAGTTAACTGGTTGTATTTCTCTCAATTTGTACTTGCAGATCACAAACACAGGAAGCTGTGGGAGGTTTTGTTCATTATGTGAGACTTGCTGAAAACAGCATGTGTTAGACCAAGCCAACTGCAGATCTTATGTGAGATTAGTATGTGAGTGCTCAGAATTGTTCAGTATTAACAAAACCTATGTTCTCATGTTGAGATTAAATAAATAACTGTTGCATATTATGTAGATGGTAGAATACAGAAAATAGTTGTTCAGGTTAAGAGTAACTTCTATTAGATTCAGAAAGAAATTCAATTCATGAAGTGATTTCTGCCAAGGTGCTCTGTGACATTGTATATTATGAAATAGGAAAAGGTCTACTGAATACTTAAATTTTTTTTAATATGTTTTTCCATGCCTTTAGCAAATATTCCAAATAATTTAGCTGAAAGATACAAATGTCTTTTATTAGGTTTCAAGGAAAGTCCATTTTTATTTTTATGCCACCAATAAGCATGGAAATAGGGACAAAATATTGTTCAAGTGTAAACCAAGAGCAATGTACAGTATTTAACCATGGTGAATTAGCGCCATCTTTTGGCAAAAAGAAAAAAATCATGGATATTCATCATTCACCTTCAGTGACTGGTTTATCCATGGTCAGGGGCTTGATCCTGGTCAGGGTACTAATGGATCCAGAACCTATCCCAGGTACAAGTGGGAATACACTCAGAATGGGATGCCAGTCCAGTCCACACAACTGAGTCAAATCTAGGAGCAACTTAGTGTTGCCAGTCCACCTACTGGCATGTTTTTGATGGGAGTAAACCAGAGAACCCAGAAGAAAGCCATGTGGACAAAGGAAAACATGAGAAAGTCCAGGCAGACAGCAACCTGAGTTCAGGATCAAACAGCAGACCCTGAAGCTGTGAGGGGGCAATACTACCAACTGAAACACCTACTCAAGGAAATATATTTGCTTTGTATTTGTGTAAAATAGCATTCTTTCCAGTATAATGAGTGGATAATTGGGCCATACATTTTTAAAGTTACAGAATATTTTTAAAGTTATTTATAGCATACGTAAGTGGTGGTTAGCACTGTCGCCTCACAGCGAGAAGGTTCCGGGTTCAAACCTCATGGCCAACGAGGGGCCCTTCTGTGTGGAGTTTGCATGCGCCTCCTGTGTCTGTGTGGGTTTCCTCTGGGTGCTCTGGTTTCCCTCACAGTCCAAAGATATGCACTTAGGCTCACTGGTTCCTCTAAATTGTCCATTGATCAAGCTTGGAGAGGAATGGGCTCTGCCAATTTTAAATGCCCTGGACACACCAATGATGGACTGTTAAAATGTAATCAGTGGTGCCCTTACAGCCCTTGCTGGCTATGGGGAGAAGAAGAAGATAGCATTAGTAACTTTTTGATGAGAGGAAACCAGAGAATTGAGAGGAATTCATGGACAATGGAGAACAGGGGAACATGTGAAAGTCCACACAGACAGCAACCCAAGCTCAGGATCTGGAGCTGTGAGATAATATATTTGTGAGAGCTGTGAAGAAAAACCCAAACACAGTGACTTGCCAACAACCTCCACAGGCCAAGGGTGAAGGTATCACAATCCAACCCAGTGTATAGCAAAAACAAAAGAATTGGCCTTGCCATTCCAATAATTTTGGAGGAGATTCTCTCTCTCTCTCTCTCTCTCTCTCTCTCTCTCTCGATATATATATATATATATATATATATATATATATATATATATATATAATACAACCCCAATTCCAAAAAAGTTGGGACAAAGTACAAATTGTAAATAAAAACGGAATGCAATGCTGTGGAAGTTTCAAAATTCCATATGTTATTCAGAAAAGAACATAGATGACATATCAAATGTTTAAACTGAGAAAATGTATCATTTTAAAGAGAAAAATTAGGTGATTTTAAATTTCATGACAATAACACATCTCAAAAAAGTTGGGACAAGGCCATGCTTAACACTGTGAGACATCCCCTTTTCTCTTTACAACAGTCTGTAAATGTCTGGGGACTGAGGAGACAAGTTGCTCAAGTTTAGGGATAGGAATGTTAACCCATTCTTGTCTAATGTAGGATTCTAGTTGCTCAACTGTCTTAGGTCTTTTCTGTCGTATCTTCCGTTTTATGATGCGCCAAATGTTTTCTATGGGTGAAAGATCTGGACTGCAGGCTGGCCAGTTCAGTACCCGGACCCTTCTTCTACGCAGCCATGATGCTGTAATTGATGCAGTATGTGGTTTGGCATTGTCATGTTGGAAAATACAAGGTCTTCCCTGAAAGAGACATCATCTGGATGGGAGCATATGTTGCTCTAGAACCTGCATATACCTTTCAGCATTGATGGTGTCTTTCCAGATGTGTAAGCTGCCCATGCCAAACGCACTAATGCAACCCCATACCATCAGAGATGCAGGCTTCTGAACTAAGCGCTGATAACAACTTGGGTCATCCTTCTCCTCTTTAGTCCGAATGACACGGCGTCCCTGATTTCCATAAAAAACTTCAAATTTTGATTCGTCTGACCACAGAACAGTTTTCCACTTTGCCACAGTCCATTTTAAATGAGCCTTGGCCCAGAGAAGACATCTGCGCTTCTGGATCATGTTTAGATATGGCTTCTTCTTTGAACTATAGAGTTTTAGCTGGCAACGGCGGATGGCACGGTGAATTGTGTTCACAGATAATGTTCTCTGGAAATATTCCTGAACCCATTTTGTGATTTCCAATACAGAAGCATGCCTGTATGTGATGCAGTGCCGTCTTAGGGCCCGAAGATCACGGGCACCCAGTATGGTTTTCCGGCCTTGACCCTTACGCACAGAGATTCTTCCAGATTCTCTGAATCTTTTGATGATATTATGCACTGGAGATGATGATATGTTCAAACTCTTTGCAATTTTACACTGTCGAACTCCTTTCTGATATTGCTCCACTATTTGTCGGCGCAGAATTAGGGGGATTGGTGATCCTCTTCCCATCTTTACTTCTGAGAGCCGCTGCCACTCCAAGATGCTCTTTTTATACCCAGTCATGTTAATGACTTATTGCTAATTGACCTAATGAGTTGCAATTTGGTCCTCCAGCTGTTCCTTTTTTGTACCTTTAACTTTTCCAGCCTCTTATTGCCCCTGTCCCAACTTTTTTGAGATGTGTTGCTGTCATGAAATTTCAAATGAGCCAATATTTGGCATGAAATTTCCAAATGTCTCACTTTCGACATTTGATATGTTGTTTATGTTCTATTGTGAATACAATATCAGTTTTTGAGATTTGTAAATTATTGCATTCCGTTTTTATTTACAATTTGTACTTTGTCCCAACTTTTTTGGAATTGTGGTTGTGTGTGTGTATATATATATATATATATATATATATATATATATATATATATATATATATATATATATATATATGTGTGTGTGTGTGTGTTCTGTGTTTGTGTAAAATCCTTTCATTTATTTAACCCTTCTTGTAAAATAATGCATTTGTTCCAGTATAATGAATGGATAATTAGGTCAAGCATTTTTAAAGTTGTCTTCAGCAATTACAAAATGTTAATATTAAACCCTAATTTTATATATTAAAATAAAGCAAGGCAGAAAATAAAATATGTAATTTTATTGATGAAAATATCATCTTCACTGTAGCTCAGGTTCATTAATTTTTAATAAGTATTACATAACTTGGTGGTGTAGTGGTTAGCACGGTCGCCTCACAGCAAGAAGGTTCTGGGTTCGAACCCAGTAGCTGGCGAGGGCCTTTCTGTGTGGAGTTTGCATGTTCTCCCCATGTCTGCGTGGGTTTCCTCTGGGTGCTCCAGTTTCCCCCACAGTTCAAAGACATGCGGTTAGGTTAATATGGGACAGCCTTGGGCTGAGGTGCCCTTGAGCGAGGCACCGAACTCCCAACTGCTCCCTGGGCATTGTTAGCATGGCTGCCCACTGCTCTGGGTATGTGTGTGTGTGTTCACTGCTTCAGATGGATTAAATGCAGAGAGGAATTTCACAAGTGTGTGATGAATAAAGTTGTGCTTTCTTTTCTTTCTTTCTGACTTCCTGTTTCCCTTTTTTAAAGAGATGAAATCATTCGGCATGATGGTAGCAAACGGCAAAGAAATAGCTGCAAGACATTGCAAACTCAGCTAACCTGTGATAAGCCACCGAGACTCACACTGAAACAGACATACAGATCCAGTTATTGCACCAAATCCAGTGTTTCAAGAGAGAATGTATATGCAAGTGTATATGGATCGATCAATCGATCTCTCTCTCTCTCTCTCTACTAATAGATACCCCCAGCCCAGACATGGTTTGTGGTTGAGTTTGTAAAAACAGACAGATCTGCTTACCACAGTTTCCTTGATGTGTCGTGGTGTGCAACAGAACTGGAATGGTTGCATGAAGCTCATGTTTCCCAGTAGTCATAGTCAAAGACATTACGGTAGATACATGGACATGATAGGGAACAGAGTTCATCTATGGATTTAAAGAGGATTTGACTGTCCAGCCATGCTTTTTGATGCCTTCACGTTTACTTTTTTAGAGGGTCACACAACTGTTGTACATGTATGTATACCATAATTAAGAAAATACCATAATTAAATGGCTCATATTTTTTAAACCTTTTCTTTTAAGTGGTTAAGTATGACATTATGACATTCTACAACTGCATTATGTACTGTCGTACTACATTCAGTTACTTTGATTTGCCTATGTTTATTGTTTCTGCTTCTTATATATGTTTCTTATTGGTTGTATAAAGGACTACAGTCAAATATCAGTTAGGTTATTGGGGATAACTTAAAGAGAACACTAATTAACATATATTTGAAAGGTAAATGGCTTGCAACCATGTATGACCATTATGGCGCAAAAACAGATTACACCAGAGGTATAATCAAACATAATTTTTTTAGCTGGTTTCAGTGTAAACTCAGCGTAAGCAGCAATACAGCTGCTGCTGTTAATCATTTATATGAATGATTTACCAGATCTACTTCAATTTTGTGATGTAACTTTATATGCCGACGATACTGTTCTATATATAGCCTCTAAATCTATTTCTGAAATTAAATCTAAGTTAAATTCTGATCTTAGGCGGGTCAGTACTTTGATGCGGGATAACCAACTCATATTAAATGTTAAGAAATTAAAATTCATGTTAATTGGCAGTAATGCGCACCTACGTAAAGTGGACTCAATCAAGATTCTTGCTAATGATTGTGCCTTGGATGAAGTTCAATCTTACATATATCTAGAAATAGTTATCAATAAGAACCTCACATGGGCTGATCACTTAGAGCATATCCGTAGTAAGATTAGTAAGAAACTGGGTCTTTTAAGGCGCATCAAATCATATTTACTTCTTAATGCTAGAATTACGTTTTTTAATAGCTAAGTGTTGCCACTTTTTGATTATGGGGATATTATTTGGGGAGACCGAGGGAATGCAACTTTAATGGCTGAACTGCAAACTTTGCATAATAAGGCTGCGCAACTTATCTTAGAGGGCGGCACGGTGGTGTAGTGGTTAGCGCTGTCGCCTCACAGCAAGAAGGTCCGGGTTCGAGCCCCGTGGCCGGCAAGGTCCTTTCTGTGCGGAGTTTGGATGTTCTCCCCGTGTCCGCGTGGGTTTCCTCCAGGTGCTCCGGTTTCCCCCACAGTCCAAAGACATGCAGGTTAGGTTAACTGGTGACTCTAAATTGACCGTAGGTGTGAATGGTTGTCTGTGTCTATGTGTCAGCCCTGTGATGACCTGGCGACTTGTCCAGGGTGTACCCCGCCTTTCGCCCGTAGTCAGCTGGGATAGGCTCCAGCTTGCCTGCGACCCTGTAGAACAGGATAAAGCGGGCTAGAGATAATGAGATGAGATGAGAACTTATCTTAGATTTCCTCACGTGCACCTCTGCACTTGGGAAGCTTCACTGAAAGACATTACAGCATCGTAGGGCTGAACACCGTGCCCTTTTTGTTTACAAGTCAATTAACAGTTGTTTTTTACACCCCTTTCAGTGCTCATTCAGTAAGCATTTTCATAACTATAATACTAGGTCCAGAAATAGCATCCATAAAACCACTGCTAATAGGAGATGGGGACAGTGGTCTACCATTAACTTTGCTGCTGATGGCTGGAACTCTTTAGACCTCTCTCTTAGAGAAGTGCCTACTTTAGCAGCTTTTAAATGTGGCCTAGCTAGAGCTTCAATTTAATGTATCAATGAGTATACTTAAGGTCATTGCTATTGTATTATTCATGTCAGTGGGGTCCTTTTTAGTTTATCTTTTATGATGAGCTGGAAGGGATTCTGGTGATCGTAATAGTGGTGGTGTAGTATGATGGCAGTGATCTTACTTTACTTTTGGATAAGTAACATAGGATTTAATATAGAATCTAGTTATTTTAGTTATAATTCTATTTTTAATGTATTGTTATTATTTATATTATCATATATGTATATGTTTATTTTGGAGGACCCCTCTGTAAATCACCCCCCAGTGAAATTGGCTTCCTCAACAAAGGAATTATTTATTATTATTATAAATTCATTTTCCATCATTCACGTTGATTAATATGAACTGAGAATCACTTATTTGCAGAATGAACATTGTCAATTGAGTTTTTCCTTTTGAACGGTAATGTTAAGTTACAGCAAAACTTTCTTTCTTGCTGAATAGAGTTGCCCTTCAAGTTTAATTGACGATCCCTGATATAATAGTGTGTGGTTTGATTTTATATAAACAGTTTACATTATGGACTGAAAGGAGATTAAAATACAATTAATTTGTGATAAACAAATAATTGACAAATGGGCAAGGTCTCTTTTACACTAGCCACTCACTAAACACATTTTCTTAGATGTTCTTTATTCAGTTTGGCTCAGACTGTTTACAAATGTATAGGATCTCTCCAGAAAATAAATCTACAACATAGTTATCCTCTATCTGAAAAATCAAAGCAGTAATAGCTACATTACTGTATCGTTCAGCAGAATGCAACATACTTAATCATATCACCTACACTCTTAAAAATAAACATGGCAGAAAATATAGTCCTTTTATTGTTTTAGTCCCATAAAGAATGTTGATAGTTGAAAAAAAACCCTCCTCATTATAAATATGACACATCAAGTGGAAAGAGCTTTGAAATGTATTATCCAGCATCAAAAATAGTAAAGAAAACGGCTACACACTGTAAAAAATGTCCGTAGAATTAACAGTGAATTTATGTAAAATATCTGTCTAGTAGATCATGCAATTTTCGTGCAATCATTGTTTGAACATGAAATGTTCATGCAATCATTGTTTATTGTACAATGAATATCCGTAAAATTAAGTTATGTATTGATTATTGTACATTGAATACCTGTAAAATTTACATTTAGTTATCATTAATTTTACATGGAATCCCAGTGAAATGTACAAGTTATTCTGTAATGTTGTTTACATTTCACTGTATTTTTAACAGGATTATTCTGGCAACCACAGCTGCCAGTATTTTTCCATAAAAACAACGGATTTTTTTTTACAGTGCAAAGTTATAGACCAACAGGTTATTTAGGAAACCAGAAATTATTACCCTATGTTACTATTTAGGTATTACCGGTACCTAATACTGTATTAGATCCATATTACACTGAAAAAAAATAAGGAATAAAAGATAAGGCTACATTAAACAGTTAAAAAGTTATATTAGACCTTTATCAGAAAAAAAATTTAAGAAATAACAAACTTTACTTTTAAATAATGCTTTATGCATCTGATACTATGTCCAGTAGGCATGTGAATTGTAGAACAAAAAGAAACAAGTCTGAGACAGAGTGAAACTGCCAGGCATGCTGCCTGTGCCCACTTATTCACCCAAATAAGAAAGCTGTTAGCAGTATCCTCTGTGATTTCTCAGCCCTTTCCCCAATTAAATATTTATTGCTTAATATATATTAAACTAATCATGAACAAACTTCATGTCCCTATGATACATAGCACATAAAACAGATTAGTTTAACCAAATGGTACTATAAGTAATCGGTTTAGATAAAGCTCATAAACTTCTGTGAATTCATTTCTGAAATCTCTGTTCAGGTTGGCACGCTCCCTTCGCGTGAGAACAACCTTTGACAGGCCGCTAAGGTGACTCAGACAAGAAACCCTTTTCTATCTTACACATCCGAGGCACACTTTACACAAAACAGAGGAGTTAAAATGAGTAAATATGTCTTGATATGTATCACTGCTTTTGATAATCCAACATTAAATGTCTTCAGCTTGCCAACCTCCACACCTGCACATGGCAGCTTCTTTCTCAAAGTCATCTTTATAAAATGACCATTTTTCTTCTGCCTCTGAGGCACACTATATTAAACAGATTATTGTATCAATAATGAGCCTTAGTAAGTACCATCATGTTTTGAGAATCCATAATCAAAAAAATCCACACTTTCTTTCTTATGCTTCTGAGGTACTCACACTTCTAATCCTACCGATGGACATCCTGATTCTGTCTTTACTTGACCGTACCTCTTTGGCTATAAAATAGTAGAATATGGCGTCCAGGCAGCATGTTATGTTGGCCAGGTGGAGAGAGAACTGTAAAAACAGGGAGATCCTTTTCTTGGCATCACATTCAGAGATGGTGGAGCTGTGGACCAGGTATTGGAGAAAGATTGCTATATGGCATGGTGTGAAGGGCACCAGGAAAGCACACAGGCTGCTGTAAATGATCCGGACACCAGCTTCTCTGTCAGGACTGCTTGTGAATTTTCTATCATTCAGGGTACGGATACTCTGCACCGAGCAATATATCAGCACAAGAGTAGGCAGCAGGAAGCCAAACACCTCCAGACACCCAATAAGTGCCGAGTTCCATGCCTTATTTGAAAAGCCATGGAAGCAATGGAATTCTTCAGTTCCCTTTCGTTTGAATGTATAAACTGGACTAGTTGCTACTATCACCAACAGCCAAATTGCCGAACACACCTTCCAGACACTTTTCTTGGAACGTAGGCGCTTGGCAAGGAATGGGTAGCATATGCCAAGGTTGCGGTCCACAGATATGCACATAATGATGTAGATGCTCCCATACATGGCCATGAAGTACAGGCTTTCCAGGAAAGAACAGAAATCCTTTTTGTTGCCTGACCACTTGTAGTTTGTGGCGTGCATCTTGAAGGGCAGCTGAAGCAAGAGAAGCAGATCCATTATAGCCAAGTTGATCATGTAGATGGTAGATTCAGTCCATTTTTTAAAAATAAAGCAGAACACCCAAAGTGCAGTGCCATTTAAGAGGATACCAAACACAAAGATGGGCACGTAGATGACCAGCTCTACTGACTGTACAAGCGAGTCCACATCTTCAAATGAACAGTTGCTGTTGTTGTTCATGGTGTTTCTGGGGGAAAGAACATTTGCTTATAAAGATATTTATCTTTCATACACCTACTCACATACACAAATTAATGACTACAGTATATAATAGTACAAATAATACCGAGCGATGGCTTGAGCTTTGCTTTATATTTCTGCAGCTGAAGAAGCAATGCAGTGATGTGCTATAACCGAACATACATGTTTAAATATATGTTAAAATGTAATCACATTTATTTAACTTAATTTGAGCCATTTCAGTCTTTAGTTGCTGGTTCTCTGAGATTTTTTTTCTTGGTTTTTGGGATAATATAACATTGACTGCCTTTTACTGGTAATGATAATGAAATCAGCACTGACGCGTGTATACTAAAATTAAAACTAAACAGCTTTTCCCAGAATTCAGTGTAGAAACTTTTGTGTTGAAAAATGAAATTAATCTCTAATTTCATTTGAACTCTATTAGTTTACAGGTACATGCTTTTGTATTGAATTTGGTTTGTTGATTTGACCTCCCCTCCCCTCACATTAAATCAAAATAAATCTTTGTTGAAACGAATTCAGCTCTGATAATTGAACCCGTTGGAATTACACTGCCCAACAAAGTGGTAGTGAAGTGTGATTACAGATCATGTGAAAATGACTCAGTACCGTGGGAAATTATTTGCCTAACATTTGCGACATTCAATGGTATACCAGAATTTCTCTGATTTAATTCACACAGTCTATGTTATATAAACAAGCATCCCAATGCTTTCTGCTAGAAAATATACATGCTGTTCTCAGTTAGCATAATTTTTTTTAAATAGGTTGCTAAAATTGTATTCTAATTCTAATAAGTATAAGCTTATTTATGACTTAGAGAGTCATGCGTTATAACCTCAATCTTCCTCTTTTTGCATCACACATCTTACTACTTAAGTTGTTACTTGACAAAACAGTGATTCAAGTGAAAAGCTGTTGCATTAGATGGACATTGTGGTTTCTTCAGCGTGTTTGTATGTTGATGAAGAGGGATTAATAGAAACTTTTGGATGGCGCTTTAGAAAAAAGAGTACAGAGATGTCATTAAATAAATTTTACGTATTGCCTCTAGCCTTTGTTATGTTCAATTAATACCTGTTCAGAGGCATCTATGTTTACACCTAAGAGACCTACGCTATCTACATTTGCAGATTCATAACAAAGGTTTATGAGTATTTCTACTCTGCAAACACATTGTTGCTTGAGGGAATATACTCTGTGTGTTGCCTTTTATCATTTTTTAAATGTACTTTTGCTTGCATTATTGTGATATCTTAGGTATTAAGGAAGAAGGCTGTTTCAAAAGTACTCCCATCTACTTCAGTAAATCTAGTTCTTTCAAATATTTAAACACAATTCTTCCAGCGTTTACATTATTTAACACCAGTTTCAATTTCAACTAAACAAATCTTTATTTGCCAAATACATGTTAAATGTGTTAATAGTGAAAGTATAATTCAGACAAAAAAAGCCCAAACACAAAAACAGTGTCTGTCCAGATTTTCAAATGCTACTTTCAGTACAAAAACAGGAACAAATACTCATTCAACTAAATTTACCCACAAACAAACTGATGGACTTTTATATTTACCTTTACCTGTCAAATGGTTAAAATTCTAACTTCAGCTTGAATATTCATTATATACTGTTTAACAAAGTAAATCTTACCACTGTAAATGTGCTCTGATGTGAGTGTCTGACACTTTCCTGAAAGCAAACTGTGGCGTCAGATAAAAACACTTCTTCTTTTAAACTATGTAACCACATCCTTGGTATGAGAAACTTTACTGGTGCCCTTGCCTACATAATCTGCAAGAACATGTTTAGAACAGCAAGCTATTTGTCTCAATCAAGTGTACAAATAAAAATAAAATGTGTATATATATATATATATATATATATATATATATATATATATATATATATATATATATATATATACACACACACATTAGATTCAATGGCCAAGTGACGTTGAAATATTTTATATTTTGATTTTAAGTTAAACCCATGAAGACTCATAACTGCCATTAGGTTGATGGATTTTTATTGTGATTAGTAAGTAATTAGTAAATAAATAGATTTCAGCACAAACACATAGTCCAGTGTAATCTTGGTAATATGACCTCATTTATGATGAATGGATTGAAACAACAACTGATAAACTATAATGCTTAGCAAAAATTAAAAATACTGTCATTTTGGTGTGGTGTTTAACATGTTAACTTGTTGCACTGAGATGATTTGATTCTGGCTGCTGTATGGGGTCAGTCGACCATGCATTTGTGTAAACGCAAGTGAAAATAGGACGGTTGTGTAACTGCAGTTATTAAATGTGTTGTGAACGTTGAATCGACCTGACCTGAAAAAGCACTTCATTACTTGTGTATACTTGTGTGTATTTTAAAAGCAGAGTTTCCAGTTTATCAATAACTGTTCCTCTTTTGCAAAGCAGAACAGCATGAATTTGTCTGGGCATGAATTTGACATCTTGCTTGATGTATTAGTGTTCATTATTTGAATTTAATTTTGGGATTTATATCAACATTGGTGTAATATTTTTAACCAGATACAGCACCATGACAATTATTTTTTTACTAAAGACCTAAACTGATAGGTTCTTATTCACTCTTAACATGCACAATTAGACCATTTCTCTACTAATGTATGAATATTTGTGAAACCTAAGACACTAATTGGTGTACATTTTCTTCTATGCATACAAACCTTTTGCATTCAGTTGTACTTACAAGATGGTACTCCTTAAATATCTCTAACATGTTTCCTGACTACTCTGGACATAAAATAGGATCTATTTAGAATAACTTGGAAGCTTCATTTATAGACAGTTTGTAAGTTGGAGGAAGAAGCTGACTGCTGAACACTGGATGCCATTTAGACATGGACAAACAGGGAAAAGACACCTTAGTTGGGCAACTTGGTTGATGATGATGATGATGATGAGGAGGAGGAGGAGGAGGAGGGATAGGAAGAGGGTGAAGATAAAGAATGTACAGTAACTGGTAAATACTGTATGTGTGGAAGGTAAATTGTGTGTAGGCCAAATTTATTAAAGTATTTTATACCAATTACTTTTTTGTCTTTATTTAGGTATTTAATATCTCAGACCTTTCCTTCTTAACCCTGAAATGGACACAGAAGCAATATGATTAATTAATCATATTTATGCCCTGTTGTGTTATGTCATACTGTGTTCTTGAACATTTAATCACTGAATACATTATGTACATTTGAGATGTAAATACTGTTTACATTATGACTGTATTTTACAGATCTACATGTTCATAAATATTAAAAATAATCTGAAATATAGCCCGATTATCTAAAGGCTATGCTAACATTAGTTTGCTTGTTAGCAGCTAACAGCCAAAGTTCACGGCTTGATGAGAATTTTACATCATGCACTTACCTCATTGTGGTTCATATCTTCCATTTTGACTCAACTCTAGTCCAGGTCTCTTCCTTTCACTTCATGGATGCAAGCGAGGCGAATGATTGTGATTGGCTAAATGCTGAGTTTGACCAGTCTGAATTATCTACTTTTCTTGAGAAATCCTTGAGGCTTCATCTTTGGCCTAATTTACAAAACATCTGTAATTTTTTTTTTATGACCCCAAATCAGAAGAAGTTGGGATGATATGTTGAAACTGAAATTAATGTTGAAAATAATGATTTGTAAATAAAATTTGACCTGTATTAGACTCAAAATAATACAGCACACAAAGGCACATTATTTGTTGTTTTACCTCATGAATTTTATTGTTTTTTTTTCCCCTAAATAAACACTTATTTCAATTTTGATTTTTGCAACACATTTAAAAAAAACAGTTGGGACGGTGAACAACAAGTTGGCACCAAGTGATGAAGAACTTTGACACCAAGTGAGGAAGAATTTCAGATGTCATTTTGTCCCATTTTTCCTGCAAACAGATATGAGGTTATGCAAAATACAGGGTTGTCATTATCATATTTTTCATTTCAAAATTCACCACACATTCTCTATTGGGGACAGAGGGGACTGGCACCCTCTTCTTCCACAGACATGCCTTTGTAATGTGTGCAGTATGCGGTTTTGTATTGTCTTGTTGAAATATCCCTGGAAAAGTCTTGTCTTGAAGGCAGCATATGTTGCTCCAAAATCTCAATGTACTTTTCAGCATTAATGCTGCCATCATAGAAGTGTAAGTTCCCTTTGCCAAGGGCACTGATACAACCCCATACCATGACAGACCCTGGGTTTTGGAGTTGTTGTTGGTAACAGTCTAGATGGTCCTGTTCACCTTTGATGTGGAGCACACAGCATCCATTTCTTCCTGAAAAGACCTGAAATACCGATTTGTCTGACCACTGTACACATTTCTACTGAGTCATGGTCCAACCCAGATGCCTCCAAGCCTAGAGATGCTGAAACTATTTCTGGACACAGTTAACATAATGCTTCCTTTTTTGCACAGTAAAATTTTAACTGTCATTTGTGGATGTAACTCCATATTGTAGTGCTTGACAAAGGTTCGCCAAAGTAATCCCAAGCCCATGTGGTTATGTCTGCTACAGATGAATGAATACACACACACACATAAACTCCATTTCTGTAGCCCTCGGCCTCTCGCCTATTACATAGCTAGGGTTACAGTGGGGGTCTAGTCCTCTGGTAACCGTGAGAGTTTGACTCCTCACTCGCATCTGTATTGCAGCGTGCCTTGCCAGACGGCAGTAGGTACCATTTTTATGATGGTCTTTGGTATGACCCGACCATGAGTAGAACTCGCTATCTCCAGATTGAGAGCTAGACACACTAACCACTATGCCAACTCGTGGTATATATATATATATATATATATATATATATATATATATATATATATATATATATATATATATATATATATATATATATAAAGGGTTTAATTGGGCCCAGCTCTGTTGTACCCCCACCATAATTATATTTTCTTATTTTATTTGGTGAAAATTTAATGAAGCAATAAAACAAGACAGTTCTTAATGCAGTGCTGTCTGAGGGATCAGAGAGGATCAGAGATCATGGGTGTTCAACTTAGGTTTGTGCCCTTGCCCTTTAAAGCCAAAATTCCTTGAAACATTTAATAATTTAATGTACCACAGAGGGTGAAATATCCAAATCCCTTCATATCTTTCTTTGAGGAACATTGTTTTTAAACAATTCAATAATTTTCTTATCCATACGTAGACAAACTGGAGAGCCTCGACCTGTCTTTGCTCCTCAAAAGGCGACATGGTGGTGTAAGTGGTTAACACGGTCGTCTCACAGCAAGAAAGTTCCGGGTTTGAACCCAGTGGCCGGCGAGGGCCTTTCTGTGTGAAGTTTGCATGTTCTCCCTGTGTCTGTGTGGGTTTCCTCCGGGTGCTCCGGTTTCCCCCACAATCCAAAGACATGCAGTTAGGTTGACGAGGGGCGGCCTTGGGCTGAGGTGCCCTTGAGCAAGGTACCTAACCCCTGACTGCTCCCTGGGTGCTCTGGTGTGGCTGCCTACTGCTCTGAGTGTGTGTGTGCTCACTGCTTCAGATGGGTTAAATGCAGAGGATGAATTTCACTGTGCTTGAAGTTTGCATGTGACAAATAAAGGTTTCTTCTTCAAAGACGAGACCTTTCCTGGATACTGATTTTGAACCAAATCATGATTATAATCACTTGTTGGCATCACCTATTTCAAATCACATCATTATTTAATTGTTTTACCTTATTACTAGTCCTAAACTGCCCCATCCCAACTTTTTTTGGAATGTGTTGCAGGTCTGAAATGCAGGAATGGATGTATATTCACAAAAGAAATGAAGTTGACCAAACAAAGCATGAAATATCTTGGGTTCATACCCTCTGCAATGAAATTTCAGTCAAAGTAAAATTGGAAGTCACGGCTTTCTTTTTTTATTTGCATTATTCATACATTCCCAAAATTTTCTGATTTCAAGTTGTATATTCTAGCCCATTTTGGTGATGTTTCTGTAATATGCCACCAGTAGGTGTTTTTTTTTTAATAAAAATTTCAAAACCGATAACCTGTAATTTTGAATTATATGTTTTAAAAGCAAATCTTACACCTAGCAAGTTAAAAAATAATTTATTAAATACTATTTTAATTTACTATGTGTATTTACATTTTTTAAAATATTAACTGACGTATATAATTCATATATATTAGATTGATATTAAAATATTGTTGTCAGCTTCCAGGCTCCATAGCATTGCTGTCTCACAGCTCCAGTATCCAGTTCTGTCTGGAGTTCTCCTTGACCCCTTTTTGGCCAACAGTTAATGGGTTCTGTTCTTGTGCGCACACCGAATTTTGAACTGTTCAGAGCACTTTGACCAAAAATAAATTGGTGCAAAACCTGAAAAGTTGGTTCCTAGCTGGAACCAAAATATAGCTGTTTTTCCCACCGTGAACCATGACATTATCAGTGGGCTTGTTATTAGTTTGGAGAGGAAGCGGAGTGTAGCAATGAAGAATGCAATGAAAAAGGATACATCTTCAGAAAAAAAATGGACTGAAACCAAAATACAGTATCTGCAATAACAGAACAAAAGCTCACAGGTAATCAGTGTGCTCTGCCATCTTACTACTACTGTTTACTCCTGTTGTGTAATAAGCAACACCCTCTGTTCATGACGCATCCTTGATTACAGTGGTTCCTCTCAAAACTGGCGAAAACCTGGGCTGGTTCACTAGCTGGCACCAAGATTCAAAGAATCCTGAATGGAACCGGTTCAAGGATCTGTGCCCTGTTGGTTGAAAAGAAGTATGTGTGTATAAGTGGGTTTCCTCTGGGTTCTCTGAGTTTCTCCCACCTGCCAAAAACATGCCAGTAGGTGAACCTTACCTGTAGATGTGAAAGTGTGTGTGCATGCAGTCCATCCTCACCTCCTCCATCACCGTCTGGGATGCTGCTGCCACTGCCAGGGACAAGGGCAGACTGCAGCGCATCATCCACTCTGCTGAGAGGATGATTGGTTGCAACCTTCCATCTCTTCAGGACCTGTCCAAGTCCAGGATCCTGAGTAGAGCAGAAAGGATTGTGGCTGACCCCTTTCACCCCGGACACAAACTGTTTGAACCACTCCCCTCTGGTAGGAAGTTGCGGTCCATTAGAACCAAAACCTCATGCCATAAGGTCAGCTTTTTCCCCACTGCAGCTGGCCTCATCAATAAGGTCAGAGACCCCCCCACTGACTCTAACCTCACACTTCCATTCTGTAACAGTAATGCACTTTGTCTCTGAATTGCATTTTTTTTTTGCACATATCAAGGTCATGTACATCCATCCTCATTCTGCGAACCTTTATTGCACATTTCAGCTCACAATGTACAGTTTGGTTACTGACTTGCCCACTACACATATTCTCTTCCATTCACACACTCTTATCATGTCTCTTCTCCATCTTCATCATCACCATGTGACCTATCAAGCCATCCATTATCTCTAGCCGCTTATCCTGTTCTACAGGGTCGCAGGCAAGCTGGAGCCTATCCCAGCTGATTATGGGCAAGAGGCGGGGTACACGCTGGACAAGTCGCCAGGTCATCGCAGGGCTGACACAGAGACAAACAACCATTCTCACTCACATTCTACAGTCAATTTAGAGCCACCAATTAGCCTAACCTGCATGTCTTTGGACTGTAGGGGAAACCAGAGCACCTGGAGGAAACCCACGCAGACACGGAGAGAACATGCAAACTCCACACAGAAAGACCCTCGACCTTCGAACCTAGGATCTTCTTGCTGTGAGGTAACAGTGCTAACCACTACACCACCGTGCTGCCCCTGTGTGATCAATTTTTTGTGCATTCCGGATATACTGTACAGCTTGGACTCCAACAACTCATGCACATACCCCCCTAAATATGTCCACTTTTTCAATTTGTATATTTCAGATTCTTCTATTTCTTATTCTATGTATATAGCTACTTTTTGCTAAATTCTTCTATCTTAACTGTTCAAGCACCAATCAGCAAAGCAAATTCCTTGTACAGTGGTGCTTGAAAGTTTGTGAACCCTTTAGAATTTTCTATAGTTCTGCATAAATATGACCTAAAACATCATCAGATTTTCACACAAGTCCTAAAAGTAGATAAAGAGAACCCAGTTAAACAAATGAGACAAAAATATTATACTAGGTCACTTATTTATTGAGGAAAATGATCCAATATTACATATCTGTGAGTGGCAAAAGTATGTGAAGCTCTAGGATTAGCAGTTAATTTGAAGGTGAAATTAGAGTCAGGTGTTTCAATCAATGGGATGACAACAAGGTGTGAGTGGGCACCCTGTTTTATTTAAAGAACAGGGATCTATCAAAGTCTGACCTTCACAACACATGTTTGTGGAAATGTATCATGGTACAAACAAAGGAGATTTCTGAGGACCTCAGAAAAAGCATTGTTGATGCTCATCAGGCTGGAAAAGGTTACAAAACCATCTCTAAAGAGTTTGGACTCCACCAATTCACAGTCAGACAGATTGTGTACAAATGGAGAAAATTCAAGACCATTGTTACCCTCCCCAGGAGTGGTTGACCAACAAAGATCACTCCAACAGCAAGGCGTGTAATAGTCGGTGAGATCACAAAGGACCCCAGGGTAACTTCTAAGCAACTGAAGGCCTCTCTCACATTGGCTAATGTTAATGTTCATGAGTCCACCATCAGGAGAACACTGAACAACAATGGTGTGCATGGCAGGGTTGCAAGGAGAAAGCCACTGCTCTCCAAAAAGAACATTGCTGCTCGTCTGCAGTTTGCTAAAGATCACAATGACAAGCCAAAAGGCTATTGGAAAAATGTTTTGTGGACGGATGAGACCAAAATAGAACTTTTTGGTTTAAATGAGAAGTGTTATGTTTGGAGAAAGGAAAACACTGCATTCCAGCACAAGAACCTTATCCCATCTGTGAAACATGGTGGTGGTAGTATCATGGTTTGGGCCTGTTTTGCTGCATCTGGGCCAGGACGGCTTGCCATCATTGATGGAACAATGAATTCTGAACTCATCTCATCTCATTATCTCTAGCCGCTTTATCCTTCTACAGGGTCGCAGGCAAGCTGGAGCCTATCCCAGCTGACTACGGGCGAAAGGCGGGGTACACCCTGGACAAGTCACCAGGTCATCACAGGGCTGACACATAGACACAGACAACCATTCACACTCACATTCACACCTACGGTCAATTTAGAGTCGCCAGTTAACCTAACCTGCATGTCTTTGGACTGTGGGGGAAACCGGAGCACCCGGAGGAAACCCACGCGGACACGGGGAGAACATGCAAACTCCACACAGAAAGGCCCTCGCCGGCCCCGGGGCTCAAACCCAGGACCTTCTTGCTGTGAGGCGACAGCGCTAACCACTACACCACCGTGCCGCCCGAATTCTGAACTATACCAGTGAATTCTAAAGGAAAATGTCAGGACATCTGTCCATGAACTGAATCTCAAGAGAAGGTGGGTCATGCAGCAAGACAGCGACCCTAAGCACACAAGTTGTTCTACCAAAGAATGGTTAAAGAAGAATAAAGTTAATGTTTTGGAATGGGCAAGTCAAAGTCCTGACCTTAATCCAATCAAAATGTTGTGGAAGGACCTGAAGCGAGCAGTTCATATGAGGAAACCCACCAACATCCCACAATTGAATCTGTTCTGTATGGAAGAATGGGCTAAAATTCCTCCAAGTCAGTGTGCAGAACTAATCAACAGTTACCAGAAACATTAGTTGCAGTTATTGCTGCGCAAGGGGGTCACAGCAGATACTGAAAGCAAAGGTTCACATACTTTTGCCACTCAGAGATATGTAATATTGGATCATTTTCCTCAATAAGATAAGTCTTTATTGTCATTGTCACTTTTCCAAAGGTACAACGAAATTGAAGGTGCTGTTGACTCATTATAAGTTATAGAAAGAAAAAAAGAAAAAAAGGGGGAGAACAAATAAAGTATAAAAATAATTAGTGAAGTATACAGAGTTGCACTGGTAAAATGGTATAAACAGAATATAAACAGAAATCTATTGTATGGTTCTATATGTACACGGATTGCACTTAAAATACTATGAACAGAATTGTTTTGGTTCTGTATGTACAGAGATTGCACTGATAAGAAGAAATATACACCCATATATCTCATCTCATCTCATCTCATCTCATTTTCTCTCACCGCTTTATCCTGTTCTACAGGGTCACAGGCAAGCTGGAGCCTATCCCAACTGACTACAGGAGAAAGGCGACACCCACAACTATAACTGTATATATATATATATATATATATATATATATATATATATATATACACAGTTAGGTCCATATATATTTGGACACTGACACAAATTTTGTTTTTTTACCTGTTTACTGAAACATATTCAAGTTATAGCTATATAATGGACATAGACATAAAGTCCAGACTTTCAGCTTTCATTTGAGGGTATCCACATTAAAATTGGATGAAGGGTTTAGGAGTTTCAGCTCCTTAACATGTGCCACCCTGTTTTTAAAGGGACCAAAAGTAATTGGACAATTGACTCAAAGGCTATTTCATGGGCAGGTGTGGGCAATTCCTTCATTATGTCATTCTCAAAAAGGCCTGGAGTTGATTTTAGGTGTGGCGCTTGCATTTAGAAGATTTTGCTGTGAAGAAAACATGCGGTCAAAGGAGCTCTCCATGCAGGTGAAACAAGCCATCCTTAAGCTGCGAAAACAGAAAAAACCCATCCGAGAAATTGCTACAATATTAGGAGTGGCAAAATCTACAGTTTGGTACATCCTGAGAAAGAAAGAAAGCACTGGTGAACTCATCAATGCAAAAAGACCTGGACACCAACAGAAGACAACAGTAGTGGATGATCGCAGAATAATTTCCATGGTGAAGAGAAACCCCTTCACAACAGCCAACCAAGTGAACAACACTCTCCAGGAGGTAGGTAGGCGTATCAATATCCAACTCTACCATAAAGAGAAGACTGCATGAAATTAAATACAGAGGGTTCACTGCAAGGTGCAAGCCACTCATAAGCCTCAAGAATAAAAAGGCTAGATTGGACTTTGCTAAAAAACATCTAAAAAAGCCAGCACAGTTCTGGAAGAACATTCTTTGGACAGATGAAACCAAGATCAACCTCTACCAGAATGATAGAAAGAAAAACGTATGGCAAAGGTGTGGTACAGCTCATGATCCAAAGCATACCACATCATCTGTAAAACACGGTGGAGGCAGTGTGATGGCTTGGGCATGCATGGCTGCCAGTGGCACTGGGTCACTAGTGTTTATTGATGATGTGACACAGGACAGAAGCAGCCGGATGAATTCTGAGGTATTCAGAGACATTCTGTGTGCTCAAATCCAGCCAAATGCAGCCAAACTGATTGGTCGGCATTTCATAATACAGATGGACAATGACCCAAAGCATAAAGCCAAAGCAACCCAGGAGTTTATTAAAGCAAAGAAGTGGAATATTCTTGAATGGCCAAGTCAGTCACCTGATCTCAACCCAATTGAGCATGCATTTCACTTGTTAAAGACTAAACTTCAGACAGAAAGGCCCACAAACAAACAGCAACTGAAAACTGCTGCAGTAAAGGCCTGGCAGAGCATTAAAAAGGAGGAAACACAGCGTCTGGTGATGTCCATGAGTTCAAGACTTCAGGCAGTCATTGCCAACAAAGGGTTTTCAACCAAGTATTAGAAATGAACATTTTATTTACAATTATTTAATTTGTCCAATTACTTTTGAGCCCCTGAAATGAAGGGATTGTGTTTAAAAAATGCTTTAGTTCCTCACATTTTTATGCAATCATTTTGTTCAACCCAATGAATTAAAGGTGAAAGTCTGAACTTCAACTGCATCTGAATTATTTTGTTCAAAATTCATTGTGGTAATTAGAAAAATGTTGTCTCTGTCCAAATATTTATGGACCTAACTGTGTGTGTGTATATATATATATATATATATATATATATATATATATATATATATATATATATATTGCACAAATTGCACATTGGCCAAGAATAGTTCTATTTCACATTTGAGTTAAAAGCCATGATTGCTTTGGGATAAAAACTGTTTTTTAGGCAGTTTGTCCTGGTTTTCATTGCTCTGTATCTCTTGCCTAATGGCAAAAGCTGGAAGAGACAATGACTGGGGTGTGAAGAGTCTTTTGAAATGTCCATTGCTTTCCTGTGGCATCTGGAGGTGTAAATCTGTTTCAGGGTGGGGAGGGGGCAGCCTATTGTTTTCTCTGCTGCCCTAACAACCTTGTGGAGCGCCTTCTTCTCTGAGGATGTGCAGCTGCCGTACCATACATGCAGTCCGTATGTGAGCACACTCTCTATGGAGCAGATTTTGGGGGAGACAGTTCTTTCTGAGGATTCTCAGAAAGTACAGTCTCTGCTGCACCTTCTTCAGCAGCTCCTTGGTGTTGGCACTCCAGGTTAGGTCGTTCTCCAGTTCAATGTCAAGAAACCTGAACACCGGGACCCTCTCCACACAGGCCCCGTTGATGATGAGTGGCTGGATGTCAGCTTTATGCAGAAATCTAGAAAATTCTAAAGGGTTCACAAACTTTCAAGCACCACTGGACATGAGAATGTACAACCCCGATTCCAAAAAAGTTGGGACAAAGTACAAATTGTAAATAAAAATGGAATGCAATAATTTACAAATCTCAAAAACTGATATTGTATTCACAATAGAACATAGACAACATATCAAATGTTGAAAGTGAGACATTTTGAAATTTCATGCCAAATATTGGCTCATTTGAAATTTCATGACAGCAACACATCTCAAAAAAGTTGGAACGGGGCAATAAGAGGCTGGAAAAGTTAAAGGTACAAAAAAGGAACAGCTGGAGGACCAAATTTCAACTCATTAGGTCAATTGGCAATAGGTCATTAACATGACTGGGTATAAAAAGAGCATCTTGGAGTGGCAGCGGCTCTCAGAAGTAAAGATGGGAAGAGGATCACCAATCCCCCTAATTCTGCGCCAACAAATAGTGGAGCAATATCAGAAAGGAGTTCGACACTGTAAAATTGCAAAGAGTTTGAACATATCATCATCTACAGTGCATAATATCATCAAAAGATTCAGAGAATCTGGAAGAATCTCTGTGCGTAAGGGTCAAGGCTGGAAAACCATACTGGGTGCCCGTGATCTTCGGGCCCTTAGACGGCACTGCATCACATACAGGCATCCTTCTGTATTGGAAATCACAAAATGGGCTCAAGAATAGTTCCAGAGAACATTATCTGTGAACACAATTCACCGTGCCATCCGTCGTTGCCAGCTAAAACTCTATAGTTCAAAGAAGAAGCCGTATCTAAACATGATCCAGAAGCACAGACGTCTTCTCTGAGCCAAGGCTCATTTAAAATGGACTGTGGCAAAGTGGAAATCTGTTTTGTGGTCAGACAAATCAAAATTTGATGTTCTTTATGGAAATCAGGGACGCCGTGTCATTCGGACTAAAGAGGAGAAGGACGACCCAAGTTGTTCTCAGCGCTCAGTTCAGAAGCCTGCATCTCTGACGGTATGGGGTTGCATTAGTGCGTGTGGCATGGGCAGCTTACACATCTGGAAAGACACCATCAATGCTGAAAGGTACAGTGGTGCTTGAAAGTTTGTGAACCCTTTAGAATTTTCTATATTTCTGCATAAATATGATCAAAAACATCATCAGATTTTCACACAAGTCCTAAAAGTAGATAAAGATAACCCAGTTAAACAAATGAGACAAAAATATTATACTTGGTCATTTATTTATTGAGAAAAATGATCCAATATTACATATCTGTGAGTGGCAAAAGTATGTGAACCTTTGCTTTCAGTGTCTGGTGTGACCCCCTTGTGCAGCAATAACTGCAACTCAACGTTTGCGGTAACTGTTGATCAGTCCTGCACACCGGCTTGGAGGAATTTTAGCCCATTCCTCCATACAGAACAGCTTCAACTCTGGGATGTTGGTGGGTTTCCTCACATGAACTGCTCACTTCAGGTCCTTCCACAACATTTCAATTGGATTAAGGTCAGGACTTTGACTTGGCCATTCCAAAACATTAACTTTATTCTTCTTTAACCATTCTTTGGTAGAATGACTTGTGTGCTTAGGGTCGTTGTCTTGCTGCATGACTCATCTTCTCTTGAGATTCAGTTCATGGACAGATGTCCTGACATTTTCCTTTAGAATTCGCTGGTATAATTCAGAATTCATTGTTCCATCAATGATGGCAAGCCGTCCTGGCCCAGATGCAGCAAAACAGGCCCAAACCATGATACTACCACCACCATGTTTCACAGATGGGATAAGGTTCTTATGCTGGAATGCAGTGTTTTCCTTTCTCCAAATATAATGCTTCTCATTTAAACCAAAAATTTCTATTTTGGTCTCATCCATCCACAAAACATTTTTCCAATAGCCTTCTGGCTTGTCCACATGATCTTTAGCAAACTGCAGATGAGCAGCAATGTTCTTCTGGAGAGGAGTGGCTTTCTCCTTGCAACCCTGCCATGCACACCATTGTTGTTCAGTGTTCTCCTGATGATGGACTCATGAACATTAACCTTAGCCAGTGTGAGAGAGGCCTTCAGTTGCTTAGAAGTTACCCTGGGGTCCTTTGTGACCTCGCCAACTATTACACACCTTGCTCTTGGAGTGATCTTTGTTGGTTGACCACTCCTGGGGAGGGTAACAGTGGTCTTTAATCTCCTCCATTTGTACACAATCTGTCTGACTGTGGATTGGTGGAGTCCAAACTCTTTAGAGATGGTTTTGTAACCTTTTCCAGCCTGATGAGCATCAACAACGCTTTTTCTGAGGTCCTCAGAAATCTCCTTTGTTCATGCCATGATACACTTCCACAAACATGTGTTGTGAAGATCAGACTTTGATAGATCCCTGTTCTTTAAATAAAACAGGGTGCCCACTCACACCTGATTATCATCCCATTGATTGAAAACACCTGACTCTAATTTCACCTTCAAATTAACTGCTAATCCTAGAGGTTCACATACTTTTGCCACTCACAGATATGTAATATTGGATCCTTTTCCTCAATAAATAAATGACCAAGTATAATATTTTTTGTCTCATTTGTTTAACTGGGTTCTCTTTATCTACTTTTAGGACTTGTGTGAAAATCTGATGATGTTTTGGGTCATATTTATGCAGAAATATAGAAAATTCTAAAGGGTTCACAAACTTTCAAGCACCACTGTATATCCAGGTTCTAGAGCAACATATGCTCCCATCCAGACGACGTCTCTTTCAGGGAAGACCTTGCATTTTCCAACATGACAATGCCAAACTACATACTGCATCAATTACAGCATCATGGCTGCGTAGAAGAAGGGTCCGGGTACTGAACTGGCCAGCCTGCAGTCCAGATCTTTCACCCATAGCAAACATTTGGCGCATCATAAAACGGAAGATACGACAAAAAAGACCTAAGACAGTTGAGCAACTAGAATCCTACATTAGACAAGAATGGGTTAACATTCCTATCCCTAAACTTGAGCAACTTGTCTCCTCAGTCCCCAGACGTTTACAGACTGTTGTAAAGAGAAAAGGGGATGTCTCACAGTGGTAAACATGGCCTTGTCACAACTTTTTTGAGATGTGCTGCTGTCATGAAATTCAAAATCACCTAATTTTTCTCTTTAAATGATACATTTTCTCAGTTTAAACATTTGATATGTCATCTATGTTCTATTCTGAATAAAATATGGAATTTTGAAACTTCCACATCATTGCATTCCGTTTTTATTTACAATTTGGAGTTTGTCCCAACTTTTTTGGAATCGGGGTTGTACTTGGCAATAAAACTTATTCTGATTCTGGTGTCCTACAGTAGAATGGACTGATATCCCATTCAGAGTGGATTCTGATATTGCACCCAGTGTTCCTGGAACAGGCTCCAGATCCACCATGAGGCTGAGCAGGATAAAGCAGTTACTGCAGATGATTGATTAGTTGAATGAAGGAATTATTGAATGAATTAAACATTTCTCATTTGCAGTTGACTATCAGGTAAACATTTATGGGTTTTTTTTTGAGTAAATAATTGAGCTAGAATATTATATATTCACATAAAATTCTCAATGTTCCTGATGATAAACTCTTACTGAGGAAAATATGACCTTTTACATACACAAAAGGACTTTTCAAAGTATCAGTACTGTACCGAATATCAAAAGTATCGCAATAATAATTGAAAAGGTGGAAATCAGCAGTATGAGTTTAACCCTTCCCTAATGTTAAACCTGCTTACTGAGACGGACAGGTAGTATGAAATGCAGTGGTCGCTGCTCTCTCCATCCGGGCATTTTTCGGGAAACGAGTGGTCATGTGACACTTTCTCAGCCATCTTGTGGATACGCAAAGAGCGACAACTCGCACCCAAATTCATCGCTGTCAGTTTAAAGCAGAGGTAAGACAGCGAGGCTGGTGTACCCAGGTTTGCTGGAAAATAAAGCGTAGCTGAGTATTATATTAATTCCAGTGCTGTATGGCCCCCCAAACGTAGGGACTGAAATCGTTTAGCCGAGATGTTGTTCCCCCGCATGGTTGCTTCATGGCCCTGAAGCCTCGGGCTCAATTATTGGCGGCTGCCGTGTAGGAGAAGAGTAACGCCGGTGTAACTGTAGTCAGGAAACTTGTAGCTAATGTTACTAGCCGTGTAGCTATAAACCCCTATAGTAGGCCGCACGAAGGATTGTCGGGTTAAAGATTAACTCGTCTCAAACCTGGACTACATTAACGACAGTTTTGCTTAACACTATTATTTAATATGTGGTATGCCTACCGTTAAGCGTGGCTAATGCTGACAGACATGTGTTGTAGCTAACTAGCTAAGCTAGCTAGTGTACAGCTGGCACAAAAGTCACCACGGCACTGATTTAACTTTAGGCTAATATTCGGTAGCATGACGCGCAAGCTAGCTAATGACCACAGTTTTCTAATAACTCTTCAGAAAGTGCATTCATTAGGCGTTTATATATCTACATTTCAAATAGTAACGCTGGAGAATTATAAATTGACTTATTAATGCTGGACTTGAGCTAGCAGTGCTAGTTAGCTAGCATTTAGCATATGCATGTAATGCTAACTAGTTATCTGATTTTCTTGTAATCGTGATCCTGAATTTTCTAGATATTAGTTATAGCTTGTATGGTTGGTTGACCGATTTTATTGTCTCTACTGGTAGCCAGAACAACGGACAGATCGACAGTCCTGGAGGATTTTAAGTGTCGATGTAGCTACTAGCCTTTTAGCTAAGTAGCTAACATTACGACTGACATTTACCAGCTTTACACGTCCATATGTAGCCGAGCTCGTCACTATACACCGTGTTCTAATGGGAACGTAGGCCTGAGTACACGTCATGTCCGTGTGTGGGTTTTAAATTGGCCAGGTCACTTCATGGAGTTTGCTGGCTTGGTTAGTTGGCGATGGTGGAATCCCAAACGGCCAAACATGTCGAGGCCATCCCTTCATATCCCTTGGAGTGAGTGCACTTGTCTGTATTTAGTTACTTTAGGAGCTCAGCTAGCTACACACTCTTCTGCTTCCTCGGGATGATTGCCAAGTCCAAGTAGTTTCAAGCTTTTAAAGTGGACACTGGCAGTGAAATAAGCACTGCTTTAGATTTTTTTTTTTAAGCTACTCTAGGTGCCTGCTGGAGTAAAGGAACACATCATGGGTAGCAGCCTGAACAGTGCTGAGACGTTTGACATTTCAGACGGCACCTGTTATTTTGAAAGTTGACAGCTTTGCAGCTATCAGCAGTTGTTGAGATGGAACACACTGCAGATAGGGAATACCTCATGAATCAAGGTAGTTTCAGCGTTTTCATTAGATTAATTTCAGCTACAGGGCGACACGGTGGTGTAGTGGTTAGCACTGTCGCCTCACAGCAAGAAGGTCCTGGGTTCGAGCCCAGCTTCCGGCGAGGGCCTTTCTGTTACCCCTTTTCCACCAAATCAGTTCCAGGGCTGGTTCGGGGCCGGTGCTGGTTCACAGCTCGTTCAACTTGCGAGCCAGCTGAGAACCAGTTTGCTTTTCCATAGCTTGCGGTGCTAAGGGAAGCCATGTCATTACGTTGCTGTATACGTCAGTTACGTCGCTACGTTTGCATAAACCTTGGCGCGAACATCGAAGCAAAAACAACACGGAAGAAGCAGCAACAATAATAATAATAATGGATGATTTCGCGTTTGTACAGCTGCTGCTTCTTGTCGCTTAAAAATGGCGATCTTTCACGGTCTTGTTATTGTTGTTGGTCTTAACAACTCCGCCCCCCCGCTGACATAAGCGGTTCTTTCCTCTGGCCCAGCAGAGAGTTGGTGCTAGCCTGGAACCGAGCAATTCCAGCGTTATGGACGTGACACTTGAACTCAAAATGGCAACAAATGACCCAGTGCATGTTTTATTGTCTCCCAGTATTTAAACAGGTATTGCATATTTTAAGGCTGTACCATACTGGAGAAATGATAGAACAAGAACAATTCCCATAGTACATCTAGGGCATGCCAGAAAATGCCAATAAAAGATGCGTTATGGATGTGACAGAAAAAGTATCACTTTTCTTGGGTGACTGTACATTTTTATCAAACTCTGTGAAATTGTAAACCTAATGTCGAAATGGAGATATCCATTTGATAGAGGGGTCCAAGGTGAATATTAAAAAAATCTTTGTTTAAAATATTTTGTATTTCATGCAGAGTTTCGGAAGGAAAAGTCAGCGTTATGGATGTGACGAAATTCCGTTATGGATGTGACGCGTCTGAAATAGACATGGCATACGTTTAGAAAATCAGCAATTTAACCACCATAACCCTTTGAAAAACTCTCTAAATATCAGCTAAAACTATCAAAGTTCTTAAATAATATTTAGGATGGCTATTGTTTTGCTGTTTTGTGGATTTTAGCATACATTTCTGTGGCTTGTGGCAATAATATAGAATTGTACATGATCAAAGTTGATTTTAGCTTGGGTTTTACATTATAAGAAAGAAAGACTGACAGTGACATATTAGGTTGGTTACAAATTGGTTCAACTTGTTCACATCTGTAAAATACAGGCCTAGGTGATATCTCTGGGAGTGGTTTTGATGTATTACATGTTGCTTTATTTTTGCATGGTGAGGTTGACATTTACATGGAATTGCCCAACTGGTTTTTCTGGCCCCAGAGCCAGTTCTTTGTCAGTGGAAACAGAAAACCCGGTTCCAAACTAAGCACTGGCCCCAAACCAGCCCTGGAACTGCTTTGGTGGAAAAGGGGCATGTGTGGAGTTTGCATGTTCTCCCCTTGTCTTCCGGTTTCCCCCACAGTCCAAAGACGTGCGGGTTGGGCTAATTGGTGGCTCTGAATGGACCGTAGAATGTGAATGGTTATTTGTCTCTGTATCAGCCCTGCGATAACCTGGCGACTTGTCCAGGGTGTACCCCGCCTCTCGCCCGTAGTCAGCTGGGATAGGCTCCAGCTTGCCTGTGACCCTGTAGAACAGGATAAGCGGATACAGATAATGTATGGATGGATGAATTTCAGCTACACTGCAAGGACAAGTTCTTGATTCCAGTTTAGGCTTGCTGCTTAAATCTTAATCTAAAATCATTGTTGGCATTATCTGACGTGTAAAGCTGGCAGTCGTAATGTTAGCTACTTCGCTAAAAGACTAGCATGGCTAGCTCAGATAATCGACACTTAAAATCTTCCATGACTGTCGATTTGTTCGTTGTTCTGGCTACCTTTAGAGAGAGAATAAAATCGGTCAACCGTCACGCAAGCTCTAACTAATGTATCTAGAAAATTTAGGATCACGATTAATATTGTGATTTTAATCATATGAAGTGATTAGCACCTTTTGTGTTTTTTCACCATTTTGTTCATGGTGTTTCTGGTCTGAGACACAAATGTAAAATGTGCATTATAAAAAAATCATGTTTAAATGCAATGGACTGCTTTCTCACATGGACCGTAATGGCTTTTGTGCTCAACAGGGTATGTCAGAGGTGATTTTAAATCCTTCATGCTTTCGTTTTCAAGGCCGAACAAAAACTGAGTTTATTGTCCTTAAAAGAAATCACACATTTGGTAAAGAGCAGCTAGCAGTTCTTAATTTATATTATTCTTTTTAATTTGTGTCTCCGTTATATTGGCAGAAATTACATGCATTACAATCAGGAAAATTGTTGCGAATTCTGTCAAAGCCGAACAAGGCTGAAAGAGTTTAACAAATAACGTTGCTCATTTGTGGCATGTTTTGGATGCAGATTTATGCTGAATTGCTTCATGTAAATGTCCGGTTGGTTGGAATGTGATCTGTAAGTAGTTGCACAAATGTTTCATGTGTAAAGCAAGCCAGAATGAAGCGGCAGTCTGTGGCAAAAATTGATGACTCCAGACGAGAGGTGTGAGACTGGCTCTCTTTTGTCAGTTCTGCCTGAAAGAAAGAAAAAGACTAGGCTACTCTTCCGTGTTCCCATGGTTGTTCTTGTTTGTACCTGCATGATATTTTCTAATGAACGTAAAGAAATTAATAATTTGCGCACCAGAGACCATAAGTGGACTTATTCGATTTGAGGCCATGTTCTCTGGAGAGAGGAGGGGGAAAAAAAAAACCTGTGTAAATATTTTTTCTAGTGTAAACATTTCATACTAGTTTTATCCAATATTGATTTTCCCTGCTTACAATTAACCGTTTTCAAAAGTTATAAATGATATATTTTTAGGCCATAACTTAAAGAAAAAAAAACCAAACACTTCCATCATTTCAGGTTTGAGAAGGGTACAGGGGGCATAATATAATTTGTGTAGTCGTGAACTGCTTGCCTGTGGTGTTCCCCAGTTTTGAATCTGACTCTCTCTGTTGTGCCTTTTCCACCAATGCAGTTTAAGGGCCTTTTTGGAGCTGGTGCTTAACATGGAACCGGTTCTTCATATTTCCACAGCCAATTAATTAACTGACTGACTGCCAGGAAAACTGGTTTGAGGGTGGCACCAACGATTTCCCAGTCTAGAACCAAGAGTCAGGGGCTGGAGGCGGGATTATCGTGACTAACAAGACCAACTAAAACATTAACAAAAAAAAAAAGAGCAAGTGTAGTGTCTAGTCTTCCTGATCTGTTAGTCTGCCACAGGGTTTCTCCCAAATCTGAAATATACTTGTGGTAGCTAGTGGAAAGGGCCAATGTTACCTGCTGGCACAAAAATGGTCTCCTACATGTGATTTTTGGATTGCAATGGAATCTGTTCGTGCTGTGAAGGAAAATAAACCATTTGCTTTTAGTTTTCTATCTGTAATTACCTGTCAAAACAAAAATGCCCTTTTAATTTCTGTTCCTGACCTGAAAATAGAACAACCAAATGTTCACAAACCGTTAACGTCCTTTTAGTGCTCATTTAACCTCCTAAGGCCCAAGCTGTTTTTTTACATGCATTTTTTATTTCTCTTTGCTATTTGGGCTTATTAGAACCTGATTAGAATAAAAACTAAGCATCATCTTTTGATAAGATGTACTTTTAGAGAAAAAGTATGTCCACATATGTGGATTCTTGTTCCGAATTTCCATAAAGTGCTGTCCACGCATGTGACCGCTAAGCCCTAGGAGGTTAAATAGACTAGAAAAAAGTGCTGTTGCAAAGTTGAATGTGCTGACTGAACCTCAAACCTCTCACTTGCACCAGCCCAGAATTAGCACCTAGTTTGTGCTGGTGGAAAAGAGAGATTTATTAGAGTCGGCATACCAGTGCTGCATATTGACTCGAGTGTCTGTTGAGAATATGCAATGCTTGGGGGGGGGGAGGAATCTTGAATAGTATAGGGAATGCCAAATTGCAAACAGCTTCCTTTTCTTAAAGGGGAACAGAGGGCAATATATAGAGTAAATATAACAATAAAACACACATTAACGAACCTTATTCAAGACTTACAAAAGTTTTTTGTTCTAAGGTTGGAAAGTTATAGTGTTTTGAAAGTAGCTCGAGCAAACTATTTCCGCAGTTTGAACAGCCCGCCATGATATTAATTTTATCCAATCAGAATGCACGTTCATTTTCTCTGTGTAACACTCATGACGTATGTATGTGCCCAGTTTTGTTGGCTCATTGAGGTTGGGAATAGCACGTGTGAATCGGAAAGTAGGATGAATTGTAAGTGATCGGCTACACAATGCCACCGTGTGTTGCTTTCGGGTGTAATAACAGGACCGATGGAAAGCATAACGATCCTCTAGACGTGTCTTTTCACTCGTTTCCGCTGAAAAACACCAAGCGAGTTCGAGCTTTCTTCTCTTCTTTCGTCATCACCGGAGTCGAGAGTACCTCTCCTAGGTTCAAACTGGTAAGGCCAATTTATGCTGGCAACCCAGTCCTCGCAGATAGCGTCGCAGACAGTGTCTGCGTAGCCCCCCCACCTTCGCAGACGCTCGGTGCGCACCTCCCAAAAATTGTGACCACCGCAGAAGCCTCGCAGACAGCGTCGCAGACAAGAGGGCTCTGATTGGTCCGCTGTACACCCGGTTTGGTTTGTTTTCACGACCGGCATTTTTAAAAACACGAGCGAAGATGGAGCAGCACGAAGAGCGGTTGATCGAGGAAGTACGTATATCTATACGACTCCAGTTCTAGTCATTATAAAAAAAAAAGTTCTAGTCATTATAAATAACCGGAGGATAAACACTCCACTAACCACACCCACCAACTACTCCTAGCGACTTCGCGCCCCCTTGCGTTGTGCCGGTGAATAACATCGCGCACGCCTATTATCCCCGCTCAACAATAAATTACAACTGTCTGCGAAAAGCTATCTGCAAAAGCCTTGTCGCACGAGCATGCAGAGGCCTGTACCCTTCTAAGCCATAGCCTGCTTGCAGTGTGTCTTGCGGGATCTCTTCGTATGATTCGACAGAGCTGTTGCTTTCACTTGATGCGCCCGACGCCATGATTACACGCTTCTCTCCTAGTGCAGTGGGTAGGGCTGACGTCACGGTCTTTTAAAAATAGCGACTCTTGTGCCGTTTAGCGTACCGACTATTATATTTACAATTACCAAGATATTTCGTTGTTTTCTAGTATATAAATTTGATAGAATACTTAAGAATACATTACTTTGTCACATCAGCAACTGTATATATTATATTTGGTACCCCTTTAAACTAGTCACTCTAGGGTCTAACGTACTGGTATTGTACATCCTTGGTAGTGCACTGCATACTGCATGCCATACAAGAGCCACAGAAAAAGACTCGTGTGGAAGAGCCAAATGTAATGAATTTTTCTGTCAAGCCGCTGAGAAAGCATGTCCTGTGTGCCATTAAAAGCAATCGAGTAGCTACTTATGAGCCACTAGGCTAATGTGGCCCTTTTTTTGACCAGTCATCCAACCATGACGTGTTCACATGTAAGTGGCCTTTTACAATTTCAACTACTGTGCATCTGTAAATAATAAAATTCACATTGAGCTAATTTAAAAAGAAATAAAGATATAGTCACCACACATTAGATTCAACTTTACTGTCATTGTGCAGAGTCCAAGTACAAAGCAAATGAAATGCAGTTAACATCTAACCAGAAGTGAAAATGGCAAAGTGGAATATTGAGTGATGCAGTGCAAGAAAGAGACAAATGAGGTAGGATGGTAGTAAAGTACAGAGTGGCATGATGAGTAACATGAGTCCCAGGGCATGGATTAATGTAATCCAACGCAGTACAGTACAGTCGAACCAAAATGCAAATGGAATTGTGAACATGGATCCAGTGATATGAGTGGGATCCAGAGATGCTATGATGCAACTGAATTTAAGATGCAAATAGAAGAATGTGCAAAACTGTAATTAGTTCAGGTGTCGAGCAATGGCGGGGCTGGGGGAAGGAGGATTGTGAGCAGTCAGAGGGTGGACAGTTTATGGGATGGGAAGCAGCTGTTTTAGCCAGTTTGTGCAACAACAGAGGCTTCCTGGGTGGGAGAGGATTGAATAGTCCATGGTGAGGTTGAGCAATGTCCTTGATGATGCCTCTCACCCCCCCATAGACAGTGTTTGTGAGGAATGTCCTTGATGGAGGGTAGCTGTGCACCAGTGAGGTGTTGGCTGGGTTTCAGCACATGCTGGAGGCCTTCCAATCAGAAGACCTTCACTTGTGCAAAAAAGATGACTTCATGCAGGCCTTGGTCCAGTACCACTTTGCCCTTTGTCTAACCAATGTCACACTGCATTTTTAAACAACCCCCCCCCCCCCCCCCCCCCCCCCCCCCCCAGAACCTCATGTTTGTTTATTGCATAAAACGGCTTAGAAGAACCAAAGATCAAGATGTTACTGCATTTTAACTATATAACAGATGAACATTATGATCACTCACAAATGAAGTGGCTATAACTCTTAACAATAGGACATGTCCAAATCTGCGATAGAATGGACGGTAAGCAAACAGTTGGTTCTTGTACTTGATGTCTCGGATGTGGGAGAAACAGGCAGGCATGAAGACCTGAATGAATTTCACAAATCGTTATGGCCAGGCAACTGGGTCAGAGCATCACTGAAAATGGCTTCTCTGGTTCCTGGTCAACAGTGGTCCAAGGAGGGACAAGCCATGACTGGCGACAGGGGCCTGGGCTACTAATTCTCATCAATCCGCAAGGGTAAAAAAGAAAATATATCATCTGTCCAAAGCCAACAGAAAGGCTAATGTGACACAAGAAAATCTGCTTTGCGACAATGTCTATTGCGAAACGCACTATAAAAAGTCTTAATGACGGTTGTGGGCAGAATGTGTCACAGCACATCCTACTGTGTGTAGGGCTGCATAGTGACAAACTGGTCAGAGTGCCCATGCTTACTCCTATCCACCATCAAAAGCACCTACAAAAGGCATGCAAATGTCAAAATTGGACCTCGGAGCAATAAAAGATGATCATCTGCTTCAGCGAGCTCTGTTTTCTTTTACAACCTGTGGACGGCTGGGGACGTGTTTGCCGTTTACCTGGGCAAGTGAGAGTACCGGTATGCGCTGTGGGAAGGATACAAGCTGTTGAAAGGAGTGTGATGCTCTTGGCAGTATTTTGCGGGGAAACCCTGGGTCCGGGCATTTCTTGTGAAAGTCACTTTGGCTTGTGCCACCTAAACGTTGTTGCAGACTAATGCCGCTTTTCCACTACAAACGCGGTTGAGTCGGGCTGAGCCGTGCCGTGCTGAGTCGAGCTGAGTCGAGCTGAGCGGGGCTATTGAAGTTGCATTTCAACTACAACCGTGCTGAACTGTGCTGGCTGGAAGTGGGTGGACACATTGGGTGGAGTTAGCGAAAGTGGGTGGACGTCACGTGATGTCGTTAAGCAGCGCAAACAGTGACATCAGTGACCTTTTAAGCGGTAGTCTCACGACCCGAATAGTAAACAATAAACATGGAGTACATGGAGTCGTTAGTGTTGCTGGTCTTGGTTCTGTGGCTTGTTGTCACCGACAACGCAGACAGATACTGGCAAGAGCGTATAGATGAGGCGAGGTGCATAAGGCTTCAGAAATTCTCGTAATTCGTAATTATTCTTCTTCCGGGTTTACGGTGTTTACAGATCCCAGCGTGCTCGCGGGGCGTGTGTGGGCATGTGAGGACACTCCTCCTCACCAATCAGTGCACAGGGGAGTGTCTGCTCACGCCCCCAGCCTCAGTCAGCACGGTTTGGCTCGCTTCAGCCCCACTCCAAAACGGTGCGAGTTTTAGGGGCTAAGCAGGGCTGAAGCGAGCCGAGTCGTGCTGTTCTTTGGTAGTCGAAACGCGAGCCGTGTCGGGCTGAAGCGAGCTGAAGTGAGCTGAAAAAGGGTAGTGGAAAAGGGCCATAAGTATACTGCTTCATGACAATCGTACTCCCCGTGGTAGCGGTCTCTCTTGACAAGACAATGTCCCCTGCCACACTGTACTGTTTAGGAATGGCTTGAAGAACAGGACAAAAAGTTTAAGGTGTTGCCTGTGGCTCCACCTTGCAACTTGCAGGACTTGAAGAATCTTCTGCTAACATCTTGGTGCCAGATACCACAGGGCATTTATAGAGGTCTCGTTCTGAAAAGAGCCGCTCTGCCACGTGCATGTAATAGTGGTTGTGCAGTGCTATAGTCTACAACTTTTAAGCTCACAAAACTGACAAATGATTTGTGCAGCCTTAAAAGAAACACTAGTGAGATGGTGCATATGGTTTCAAGCCTTATTTTTAAAATCACCTTTTAGTATTTTTGGACTTCCTGATCGACTTTGAATAGCCACAGTGTGGCATGTTGTTGAATGCATGGTAATTAATCACCAAGATGTTTGTTGAAATCACATTTTGGACATGGCATTTCTAGTCTGCTAGTTTAAGTTCTCAGGCAATTGAAGCTGTCTGTGTTCAATGAGCACACCCTTCCCTAACTGGGCGAGTCCTTAAAATAGCTTTGGCTCCAGCAGCAGTCTAGGCATTGAGGTCAGTCTTTAGAAGGGAATGAACTCTATCAATGCTTTTGAGCGAAAAGAGTGCCACAGTAGTAGTTTTCAAAAAACTAACACCGGTCCAGTGTTTTCCCCAGAAAAAAATTAAAGCCCTAAATTCTGGCATGATAAAACACAGACAATTGAGCGCCAACACCGCAAAGTGAAACTAGGTGGGTCCGGGGCATCCCCCCCCATAAAATTTTTTGAAAATAGATGCTCTCAGGTGCATTTTCAGGGTCTCTGAGAGGTTTTAGATACATGATTATAGGGTAGATTTTACCAGTTTTTCAATGATTTCGGACCTAAACAGTATTAATGTATACACATATTTGAAATTTCACCTTAAAGTTCAACATGCAAGTTAAACTGTTTTGTTATAGATTACTGAGGTATATGATAGATTTTCAATCTACGGGGATTCCTTAATGATCTATGATCAAGTCGTGTTGTAACAAAAATGTGCATGAAAATATGACCGGTGGTTTGCTCCATCTTAAGCCTCGGTCACAACCGCCCGTACGTGCTCCTACGGCCGGTCTACGTGCAAGAAACGCACGGAGGGTGTGCGTGTGACGTGCTGATTTTCGAGCCGTAGACTGGCCGCAGACCAGCCGCAGAGGTTCTAAACTCTACGGGCGCTTACGTTTTTTTCAGGTTGCAAGACAAACTTGCGGCCAACGTGCGTCTTTCTCCATGAACAAAAAAAAAACGCAGCGATTTGGGAAACGCCAAAAATCGCACACCCAAAAAATCGTACGTCCGGTTGTGACCTAGGCTTTATGCAAGCCAATGAAGAGAATCGATCATCATGACCTCCTGTTGATAACAAAGGGCTCTGAACCTCAGAACTGCCACCTTAAAATAAGTTGCTGTATTACTATAACTGTAATGATTTAGAATGTTTCTGATGCAATTACCATAATACAGTATGTGTAACTAAGATGCACTGAAAAGAAAAGTAAGGCAGCTGCATATTATAAAGTTTAAATTTTGGCACTTTATTAAATGGACTAGATTAAGATTAAAACATATATTTAAAGGGAAAGAAAACTTAATTCATACATTTAAGTTTGCAGAAAGATTATGTACTTAACACATTCATGAAGATAATTTAAGTGTCAAATGTAGCACAATTTCAAATAATAACGATAAGCATATTTATTTGGCAGTGTGATGTCACTGTGAGCCTTTAACAAAAGAATAATCCGGAGCCGCCTTTTGTTAAATGGATCCCAGTGACATCACACTGCCAAAAATGCTTATGATGATTATTTGAAATGATGCTGTATTTGACACATTTGGACAACTTCACTTTGTGAGTGTTTTATAAGGACATAATCTTTCTGCAAACCCAAACTAATGAATGAAGTTTTCTGCTCCTTTAAAGCAGATTAATTCTCCTTGGCTTTTGTTCGGCCCAATGTTGGGCAACGCTCTCATAGTCCATCTCGCTGTCATCCATGCTGATGTGGATCAGATTGTCCAGCGAGTCTTCTCCTAGCTTATTAAAGTCAGTCAGTCGGCTTTGTCCGTCTGGTGGGGGACAACATCAGCAGCCAGCGAGATCGCTTATAATGAATCGGAAACTTCCGGGATGTCTGACGTTTTCTTTCGATATTTTTATTGGACGGGTTTGAACACGTGATCTTGACGTAGCCAACAGATTCGTTTGTTTACATCATACCACGCGGACATATTACTTTGATGGAATCAACACAAACATTAGAAAAAAAGACCGCTTGTTTAACACTCATCAATCAGTATGTAAATGGATCTGTTATTTGCTCTCCTATGTATCTAGTTACTTGTGGGCAGGAAATTTAACGTATTGGTTAAATCTAAGAGTATCGGATTTTAACTAAAGCGACTAAGCGTATCGGCAGGCAGAGCAAGCGTATCGGGCCCGATACGATAAAACGCTTTGGGGAAAACCATGAGGTCACCTATTACCATCTTTGTGTAACCTTAATCATGGGAATCGTGTCCGACGTGACGGACGCAATGTCAATCTGGAAAGCCAGGCGTGGCCAGTAGGGCTGCACAATATATCGAAAAAGTATCGATATCGCGATATCATAGTTTGCGATACACATACCGCAAAAATTACTTAAATTTCGATAAAAGGCACATTTTTCTGTGCCGTCCAATCACATTTGAATGTCAACAAGCGCCGCGGGATAACTCCGCCCCCTATTGCAAAACAAGTAAAAGCCTCGTGGTGATGGCGGAAGGCGGGAGCAAGTGTGGTGAGACAAACTTGTGTGAGGAGGAACTGGTTTCCAAAAAAAAAAATGCACGTCTGCTATTTGGAAGTACTTTGGATTCAGGAGGGGTGATGTACTGCAAACTCAGGTACTTTGCAAGACATGTACCTGTAAAACAGTGGGGGGGCGGCTCACTGGGACAAACACTGCTGTACAGAAACATAAAAACATAAAACCGCGCTCTCTCTCTCTCTCTCTCTCTCTCTCTCTCTCTCTCTCTCTCACACACACACACTATCGCTCGCTCACTCACACACACTATCACTCTCTCTCTCTCACACACCACTGCTCTCTCACCCGCATGTGTTGTTAACAGATTGTGTTTGAGTTTATGGTGAATCTGTGTCGCTCACCTTCATCTCTCGGGAGCCGCTGAAATTGCCATTTTGAATGCTTTATGTTAATGTAATGTAGTTTTCAGTTTTTTGTTTACTTCAACTTAAGACATTTTCTGCTGCGCTCACAAAAATTAAGAGATTTAAAGATGATTGATGGACACCATTGCAGGTGTAGCCATGTTTTTCCAATAAAAAATAATGTTGGAATGGAAGCGATGCATTGGGTGTTTTTTTAAAATGCTAGATACAGGGCAGAACGGCGAGTAGAGGTAAGAAAAACATTATATATTTAATTATCGTGATACATATCGATATCGAGATATTCAGTCATGTTATCGAATATCGCATATTTTTCTGATATCGTGCAGCCCTAGTGGCCAGGACCCTAGGCTAGCCTACAAGATGGCACTGAATAGTAGGAAGTTGTTCTTGGCACCTTCTAGCATCAAACACAGGAAAACATAAAGTGCCTCCTGCTAGAATCAAATGGAATGAAATCCCAAGTAAATATGTAGTTTGCAAAGTTATTTGCATGGTGACCTGATTTTGTGAACTGCTGATTTTCAGCATGCGTAATTATGACAACAGTTGCGGTTGTTGGAGCATTTTGGATGCATGCTGGTTACAGGAAAAAGTACAAATTATAAAGCTGACAGGAGTGATGGCCAGCAGACACACTTGCTCAACACCAATCACTTCTAATACTGTGGTCTCAGTGTTCCATATCTGTAATGCAGAAATAAAGAAAAAGGCAGGCTAAATTTTTGTTTTATTTAACATGGTTTATTTGATAATACTTGTCTGGTTTGCATATATAGGTCAGACATTTCCCATGCTGTCTCTCTAGTGTGGGAGGGGGTAAATGGTATTCAAGTAAAAGTCAGTTTATTTGCAAAGCACTTTTAAAGGGGAACTGAAGTCATTTTTAAACTTGCTATATTAATGTGTTATTCAGTGAAGTTTTTGGTTTTATTAACATTATATCATGACTCGTATTGGCATGTTATATTACACTTATCTGCCTTTTCGGTTTTTAGCCATGTTGAATGTAGTTCGTTTGGTCCACGGCAGGCGTCGCTTATCCGCGCGATCTTCACAAGACTTGTGCGAGATTTCAAACGTGAAGTGTCGGCGCTGCCATTTTGAAAACTGTTTACGCAGCGGCCAGATCGCCATATCATTCCAATTTAGATTAATTTCGAGATTTGCCAGCTTCATCAGTGATGGAGATTACTCCATGCGACTTCGAACCAACGTGGAGTAGAGACGAGTTGGAAAGACGACAGGATAGGGACGAGTCCGTCGCGCTGGGATTTACGTCATTACTGTCGCACAATTAAAATGTGGCAGATCAGGCGGCTGGTGGGTTTTCAAAATAAATACATGCATGTATTTTTGTGATGAATACATATTATACTGAGCGCATTTCCCACATAATCCTCACTAAGGTTTCGGACAGCACTGCAAAATGGCGTCCACACTATATAGTGCCCTATATAGTTAGTCTGGTTAACACCAGACCATATCACAAGTGAAATATGGTCTGGAATCCGCCTGTTGAATTTCTCGTAGGGGAGGTGTGGTTTACGATTGTCAATGGCCGTTTATTGGACGTTGCGAATGTCTATCATTTGGCGTATACGTAGCCCATGGCCAATCATGGCAGTTGTACCCGGTGACGTAGTTAGAGAGACGAAGAGGCGAAGAAGAGAAGGAAAGAGAAAGAGAAGGCAAAACAAAAATAGGAAAACAATGGCACTGAACGATTACTGCCGTTTGTGCAAGACAAATATGAGAGAAGCTGGTTTGGTTAGTTTGGTTCGTATCGCTCGCCGCCATGTTAAATGTGATCCGCAAACAGTCCCAAATAAACTACAAGCTTCCGTTTGTCGAGTAGTACGCGTCACCGTCTTTCCACCCCTCCCCACTCTCTGACTGGCTCCCTAACTCAGGCGAGCCTTTAGACCAGTTTCCATGCTGTCTTTTCAGATCGGAACGATTGTGCAAAGCAGCATGGGATTTCCCAGGCTACTATATAGTGAGTAGGGAGCGATTTTGGACATGGATAACTTCTGGCTTGATTACGTCAGCATTCGAAAGAGGGCGCACACGTCTTTTGACAACATTGGCAGATGTTGGTCACTTTGATTTCCACTGTACGTTTTCCGTCCTACGAAGTCTTGCACAGGTCTCGGCAAATCTCGTTTACGGCCATTGCTTTGACATATGGACTGATATATTACAAAGCATATTTCACTCATAACTCGCTATAGCGGGCGGCACGGTGGTGTAGTGGTTAGCGCTGTCGCCTCACAGCAAGAAGGTCCAGGTTCAAGCTGTGCGGAGTTTGTATGTTCTCCCCGTGTCCGCGTGGGTTTCCTCCGGGTGCTCCGGTTTCCCCCACAGTCCAAAGACATGCAGGTTAGGTTAACTGGTGACTCTAAATTGACCGTAGCTGTGAATGTGAGCATGAATGGTTGTCTGTGTCAGCCCTGTGATGACCTGGCGACTTGTCCAGAGTGTACCCCGCCTTTCGCCCATAGTCAGCTGGGATCCTGTAGAACAGGATAAAGCGGCTAGAGATAATGAGATGAGGTAAGAACTTGCTATAGCAGTGACAAAATAGCTGTCAGAAATGCATTCCTACATTTTATAAAAGGAGATAGAATTTTGATGATAAATTTGCATTCAGTTCCCCTTTAACAGCCATTGTCGCAAATCAGCTTTGGGCAATTCCATGTAAATGTCAACCTCACCATGCAAAAATAAAGCAACATGTAATACATCAAAACCACTCCCAGAGATATCACCTAGGCAATAAACAAATAAATACATACATAAATAAATAAATATTTTGATCACCTAATATGTCACTGTCAGTCTTTCTTATAATGTAAACCCCAAGCTAAAATCAACTTTGATCATGTACAATTCTATATTATTGCCACAAGCCACAGAAATGTATGCTAAAATCCACAAAACAGCAAAACAATAGCCATCCTAAATATTAAGAACTTTGATAGTTTTAGCTGATATTTAGAGAGTTTTTCAAAGGGTTATGGTGGTTAAATTGCTGATTTTCTAAACATATGCCATGTCTATTTCAGACGCGTCACATCCATACCGGAATTTCGTCACATCCATAACGCTGACTTTTCCTTCCGAAACTCTGCATGAAATACAAAATATTTTAAACAAAGATTTTTTAATATTCACCTTGGACCCCTCTATCAAATGGATATCTCCATTTCGACATTAGGTTTACAATTTCACAGAGTTTGATAAAAATGTACAGTCACCCAAGAAAAGTGATACTTTTTCTGTCACATCCATAACGCATCTTTTATTGGCATTTTCTGGCATGCCCTAGATGTACTATGGGAATTGTTCTTGTTCTATCACTTCTCCAGTATGGTACAGCCTTAAAATATTCAACACCTGTTTAAATACTGGGAGACAATAAAACATACACTGGGTCATTTGTTGCCATTTTGAGTTCAAGTGTCGCGTCCATAACGCTGGAATTGCTCCTTTACAGAAAAATAAAGACTTTTAAACATAAGCTAATTTTATTCCTGATGAGCAAACCTGAGGTGATGGTGGCAAGGGGAAAAACTCCCTCAGTGACCCAAGGAAGAAACCTTGAGAGGAACCTGATTCGTGTCATTCATCAATAGGCAAAAAAGCTATACATGTTGACTGACTGGATATGAGTAGTTGCATGCTCTGATTGATTGGCTACTCTACTACTAAGATATCAGCTCATATACCGTGAATAGAGAAAAACAAAGTGGTGGTGCGTGTTGCTGAACCAGTCAAGGATGAAATAAAAACTACTTGAAAACAAAACCCAAAAAAAGCAACAAAATGTGGAATAAAAGTGTTTCATGGTAAGAATGGTGTGGGTTTTTTTTTTTCCCCGAGAATTATTGTAGCATTTTTCACAAATTGCTGCAATCATTTCACTGGTTTGTTTACATTCTAAGTGGAAATTTAATACATTTTTGTATACATTTTTTTAAATCAAATTTGCAAAAAAAAAAAAGGCTATTTCTCAAAATCCAGTGAATGTGGATATAATAAAACAATTATTCCACTGGGCGGCACGGTGGTGTAGTGGTTAGCGCTGTCGCCTCACAGCAAGAAGGTCCTGGGTTCGAGCCCCGGGGCCGGCGAGGGCCTTTCTGTGCGGAGTTTGCATGTTCTCCCCGTGTCCGCGTGGGTTTCCTCCGGGTGCTCCGGTTTCCCCCACAGTCCAAAGACATGCAGGTTAGGTTAACTGATGACTCTAAATTGACCGTAGGTGTGAATGTGAGTGTGAATGGTTGTCTGTGTCTATGTGTCAGCCCTGTGATGACCTGGCGACTTGTCCAGGGTGTACCCCGCCTTTCGCCCATAGTCAGCTGGGATAGACTCCAGCTTGCCTGCGACCCTGTAGAAGGATAAAGCAGCTAGAGATAATGAGATGAGATTATTCCACTCACTCATTGTACATGGCTGATAACTGATGAGGCACGCAGCACCGAGTTGGTTATCCGCTCATGTATGACTCGATTTCGTGGAATAACTGTTAAATATGAAATACTGGCTGGTAGGCTTGTCATATGACTATTATTCCTATACAGCTTTACATTGCTACAAGCTCTAGTGAATACGATTCAGATTATATTATATATCCAGACCTGCCAACTGTTTTGCATAGGAGCTCTGTAAATGTATGATTTACCACTCAAAAATATGCCCAAAGAGCAGTTTTTTTCCTCCTTAATAAAATGGAAGATGAGCCAATCAGCATGTGAATCCGTAATGATTTGCGCAAGTGTTTTTAAACTCTGATGTTAAGACATTTCCTGGCAGCTGCACATAATGGCAGAATCACCTAAAAATACACCGTTCAACTGAGTTTTTGTGATTACGTAGCCGGTAATGATAATATTCTTTCCTGCACTCATCTTAAAACCAAAATATGGAAATGTTCATTTTCTTGTCTTTTTGCTCCAACTGTTCTGGATGATTAAGTCATTTATCGCAATATTTTAAAATGGAAAATAATGATCTGGGGAAATCAGCATTCCACAAACCTATTGTCTAGAAAAGTATGCTCCTTTATGGATCTTAACTGCAACACTCAAAAATAATAATCGCCAGTAGGATTTAAATAAGCAAATACTTAAGAGTTTTTGATTTGATAATTCCTGCAGTGATTAATGTTTCAGCTGGCAACAATTCTTTTAACCCTGACTGATGCAGTGAGTAGCTTCTCATTTCTTTAACAACCATGTTGGAAGACACATCCTGTAGTCGTGGAAAAGATGTTGCTCTGTTTCAGAAGGATCAACTTCTGGACCTGCGTCTAGCAAAGAAAACGGCAAAGGAGATTGCTGAAATTAATGTAATTGGTTTCAGAACTGTCCAACACATTATTAAAGCCTGGAAGGATAGTCGTGAACCATCAGCTTTGTGGAAGAAATGTGGTCGGAAAAAAATCTTAACTGACTGATGGGAGAGCCTTTAAACGCTTGAAGTCGAATCGTAAAAAAAAAAAAGTGGAGAGTAGAACTTGGTTATGTTTGATCGTGAACAGAAGAACATTTCCACGCACAATGTGACAAGGACTCCGAGGATTGGGATTAAACAGCTGTGTGGCCATAAGAAAACCATTTGTTACTGAGGCTAATCGGAAGAAAAGGATTCAGTTTCCTAGAGAGCGTAAAATTGGAGAAAGTCCAGTATTTACCTAGCCTAGTAAACTAGACCCACCTGCCTAGCGGCCAAAAATATTTTTGCCTACGAGTGGGTCTAGCCTCGCACCATATCAACAAAACACCCCGGGCATCAAATCGTGCCCGCCAATCACAACGCAAGGTTTTTGTTTGGATTCTTTGGGCGGGCTTTTGCAGGAGTGACGACAAGGCTGCGCGACGCTGGAGAAAGCACAGCAGGAAAGATGGCTATGGCTAGTGAACAGTGCACGTTTGACTCCGCTTTGGAATCAGTTTTAGAAGAATTAGACTTGGAGTTTTCGTTGAAACATGAGCAGGAAGAGGCTCTCCGCTCATTCCTTTTCAAGAAGGACGTTTTCGCTGTTTTGCCGACCGGCTATGGCAAAAGTCTGATCTACTAGCTGCTCCGCTCGTAGCCAAAAGGATGGGGCTAGTTTGTGCAGTACGAAGAATTAATAAACAGCTTTGAAACATTACTTTTTGATTGTTTCTTATTTTCCCGTTATTTTAAATTTAAGGGAAATTATTTCACCAAACACCACTAAATAAAAACTCACAGTTTAAGCAAACACTTGAAAAAAAAAGTGTATGTTAAGTATGTGGTACAGACGCCAAACTTGTGGTCATTATCTCCAAACTTCTTAATATCTAGAACCTGTTTATTAATTAATACGCATTTTGAAAAATTATTTATTTCAAGGCCTCCCTCACTGCTTTCTGTCGCTCAGACTACGTCACAGTCACTGTTGCGCTGATTGGTCAGAGCGTTGGCCTATACGCACAGAGACAGTTTGAAAGACAGCGGGTTGTTTCTCCCACACCCTTTGGAAATGTCTACGAGCGAGGCCAGACTAAATATTCACATTTAGTCTGGCTTGCCAGGCTAGTATTTACCCTTTTCTAGATTTTATCTGATTATGGGCACGACAAGATAAGAAGGGAAGCGCATGAAGCGATGCACCCATCATGCATAGTGGCCACTGTACAAGCCTTTGGAGGCAGTGTTATGATCTGGAGTTACTTCAGTTGATCAGGTCGAGCCTCAACAACGTTATTTGGCAATAAAATTTAAGACGGCCTTTCGATTTCATAAAATCTGTGGAATTTAGTTCTCTCTGAAATTTGGCCATTGTGATATGTTTATTTCTGTAATACCTTAAAAAACCCCAGACCATTCTGTGGCTGGGAAGTTATTTTATCTGAGGGGATTCCCTAGCAAATGTGCAAGAAATCGCTCGCTTCATGCAGTCAAGCAGACAGAGGAAGTCCATGTGCACATGCGCAGGTTTACCTGCTTCTTTTTTTTCCCCCTTCTTCTGTTGGGTTTTACGGCAGTTGGCATCCAGTGTTTCATTACTCCCATCTACAAGTTTACCTTGACCGTGCACTGACAGTCACATCATTCTGTCACTAAACAAACAGCTGATTGCACCAAGGTGCTCGCTGACTACCGATATTTATTAGTTTGGGCTTGTGCTTCCTTTCCTTTGCAACATAATGTCTTTTTCTTCTCGCTTTACATTACTGTAGTTGGTCTTTCACATTTCATTTGCACACTCGCGTCCTCCATTTTTCTCTCTCCTGTTTGAAATTTGTATCCTATAATGCCTTGCGCAACCAGGGAAAGCCCACCACATCATGCGTGACACATACTTTTTTTGGATCGGGGTGAAGCAAGAAAAAATAGTGGAGAATTTAGGGCCACGTGGCTCTAAATTAATTAATTGTTCTATTAAAAAAATAAATAAAATTGGAAGTCTGTGATTTGAATTCAGTAGCTTTTGGTCCACTAAACAAAAATAATTGGGTGTCGGAAAATTATTTTTATGACCTCAACTTGGAAAATCTGAAAGTCAGTGTACGTTTAAGTCAGTTGACGACCTGAAGGTACTGAATGACCAGATTATCTTATAGAATTTTTTTTTTTTTTCTCCCTGATGGCATGGGCATACACTTGGGGCTCAAATTGTGAAAGAGTGGTTCAGGGAGCATGGGAAATCATTTTCACACATTAATTGGCCACCACAGAGTCCTGACCTTAACCCCATTGAAAGGCTTTGGGATGTGCTGGAGAAGACTTCTGGTTCAGCTCTCCAATCCTCAACACAAGATCTCGGTGGAAAATTAATGCACCTCTAGATGGAAATAAATGTTGTGATGTTGCAAAAGGTTGTTGAAACAATACCACAGTGAGTGCATGCCATAATCAAAGCTAATGGTGGGCCAGTAAATAAATTTTTTTTATTTTTGGTCCGGGCAGTGTATAAAGGCGTTGGCTTAAATGAATTTTAAGCATCATCACAATAACCACATGGGCATAATTGTATTTTGTTCTCTACTCTTTTTTTTCCCTTCCCCCTTTGTCATTATATAATTTTAAGTCAGAGCAGTAGATGTGTGTACTTTGTTATACATATAGCTGGCCACCAGTTAAATGTTTTGTATATTGTTTTGAATTTGTATTTTTCTTTCTTTAGACTTTCTAGGAAAAAATGGCAGAAACCCAGACACTTAACTTTGGACCAGAATGGTAAGTGTTAATTTTGAAATCAGACTTTTTGATTTTGTATCCAAAAATATTGGTAATGAATTGTTGAGCTCCTTTTTTTTTTCTTTCCCCCCCTCCCCGTTAATGCAACTCACTCTCACACAGGCTCCGTGCTTTGTCTGGAGGAGTTGGGAGCAGCAGCGTGGCTTCGCCGCCACTCTCGCCTGCATTGCCAAAGTATAAACTTGCAGACTATCGCTATGGGAGAGAAGAGATGCTTGCACTTTATGTAAAGGATAACAAGGTAGGCAGCAGTCCATGGATTGAACTTGGAAGAGTTATGGTGTTCATGTTGCAACTCATTTTGCTTCATTCAACTTGTTACCTTTTAAATATGTCCTAGGCAAACATCATGGGACATTTTCAACTGCACCTTTAAGTGCTGCTTTAGCAAAAGGATGGAAATTTAAACACGTCAAGTTTAATACTGAAAATGAAACAAATTATACTATGGAAACTAAATAAGAATGGACTTTCAAATATACACCAAGCTGTTCTAAGGGATGACATTGACAAGTCTATTCTGAAATGTCCAGTGTTTTTCTTAGTACTGGCTGAGACCACAGATATACTGTACACTATGGCCAAAAGTATGTGGACACCTGACCATGACGCCTGTATGTGCTTGTTTAACATCCTATTCCAAAGGCATGGTGTTAGTATTGAGTTGTACCACCTTTGCTGCTACAAAAGCCTCCACTCTTCTGCCAAGGCTTTCCAGTAGATTTTGGAGCATTAAAGTCCCTCTGCCTCTTGCCTGTTACGTAGCTAGGGTTACAGTGGGGGGCTAGTCCTCTGGTAACCGCGAGAGTTTGACTCCCCACTTGCATCTGTATTGCAGCGTGCCTTGCCAGACAGCAGTAGGTACCATTTTTATGATGGCCTTTGGTATGGCCCGACCGTGAGTAGAACTCACAATCTCCCGATCGAGAGGCGGACACGCTAACCATTAGGCCAACTCACGGTAGATTTTGGAGCATGGCTGTGGGGATTTGTGCCAATTCAGCTACAAGCACATTAGTGAGGCCAAGCACTGATGTCAGGTGAGAAGGCCCTGTGGATGGCTTTCCTATTTATCCCAAAGGTGTTCAGTGGCGTTAAGGTCAGGGCTCTGTGCAGGCCACTTGAGTTCTTCCAAACCAACCTTGGCAAACCAAATCCTGTTTTCATGGACTTTGCTTTGTGCACTGGGGCATTGTCATGATGAAACCGATTTGGACCCCTTTGTTCTAGTGAAAGGAAATTTTATAGCATACAAAGACATTTCTAGACATTCATCTGCCTCCATCTTTCCATCAAGTGTTTGGCAAAAGCCCACATATGGGGGTCGTGGTCATGCTTCCATATACCTTTGGTCATACATATCATTCACTGTTCATGAAAACTCTTGTTCTCCCCACCCCTCAAATATGAGGCAAATTCTAACGTGAATTTTAGGCACTGTGTTGTGGTTCATATTTGAAGCATCATATTGTGTGTCCCCCCCCCCCCCCCCCCCCCCCCCCCCCCCCCGATATCCTACTTCAGTGTCAAATCTTTGTACTCAACCTTGCTTATGTTTTGTTGCTGTAGATTCCTGTAGATCTACATGACAAGGAATTTCTGCCTATTTTACAAGAGGAGCCCCTACCCCCACTAGCCCTAGTCTCATTTACAGAGGAAGAACAGGTGAGGTTGGTCGGGTGATTCAACCAACATTTGAAACTCCAAACCACCATGTGCTGCAGCCCATGCGTAGTTAAGCATGGATTATACTTCCTTTTAAGACTTGGTGTAAGCACAAGCTATGTTCTGAGAGGAACACCAACAGACCAAAGTCAAGGCGTGTGCGTGCGTGTGTGGAGAAAAAAAAAAAAGTTCAGTCCTAATATTTACTAGCTGAGATGTTGCATTACAAGACCAAGAAGTTGGTCTGTCAGCAGCGAGAATATACAGTGTAGCACCATGAAAAATGGTACATGATTCCTTTGAGGGGGGGAAAGTATCCTGTTTTCTCTCAGTTGGTTATTGCCAGCTCTTTCCTAACAGCTAGTTCTTCTTTATTGCACAACAGCAGTCTGGGAAAGTGAGGGATGGAATGCAACACATGAAACCATTCACCAGATTTTTTCTAAACAAATGAGACCGGTGAATTGCTTGGAGGAGAGGACCAACTGCCATTTTTATATACAGTAGTTAGCAGATGCCTAGAATTGAGTAGTGTCGATCTGACCAACAGTGAGTCTTGAGCATCCTCCTACTCAAAAAGTATGGTCAGTTGTCCTCTCTGAGTCCCAGGCATGTTGGTATTTGTTACTTATGATTTTGTATGTTATTATGATGGGGCAAAAACTAGGATTGAGTCATACAGTTCGAGTGTGAGGGAGGATGTGTGACATGAGTGAGTAAGGTACTTTGACTTGTGCACCATTTAGTCTATTTGAATTAAACATTAGCATATTTGCTCAGTTTCTGCAACTAGATTAGGCAAGTTAGAATATGGCTACAAAACAAACTGTATGCACCAAAGCATCTCTTCTGTGAGGTTTCACTTGCAGTCATTTGACCCAGAATTGTCCCACATGCAGGAAATGAACGAAAAAGAGTCTCTTTTTTTGGGTTACAGGCAGCTTTTTTGTAGATGTAAGCTGCTTAAACGGCCAATGAGGCATAGACTGAGCTGTAGTGCTCCAGAAATGTGATTGAGTTCTGGATTGAGAAACAGAAAGTTGGATGATTTTTAAGTTATAATTATCTTTTAATTACTGTATGATGATATTTAATATCTGATCTGTGTTCTCTATGCTTTTTATCCCCCGCTGGCTGAAAGGCCCGAAGGAGGATTATGTCGTGGCGATATCTGTCCGTCCCAGGAAGCTTCTGAAATCAACTCTCTCAATTTTTGGAGGAATTTCACAAAACTTGACAGGATTCTTTGTTACATGTTGGTAATACGCATATTACAATTTCGTTCAATTCAGTCGCATTTTACCAGAGTTATGGCATAATTGCCAGCGGGGGATATTGTGCTCTCAGAGCACTCGTTAGTGATTTTTCTATTGCGATATTTCTGAGTTGTGAGGTGTGTATGCTTTTTTTTTTTTTTTTTTTTTTTTTTATATAAATATGTGCCATGTGAAACCAAACCAAAAAGTGTACAAAAGGCCAAGAAAAGAGTTACAGCTGTGACAGTCTTAGAAGAAAAAAAAAAGGCAATGTAGTACTCAATTTTGTGTATAATGGGTGAAATTGGAATAATTCTTTCTTCAGTGTCGTACATGATAAAATTTGGAGCTTTTGTAGCCCAGGTTAGCCCACATGTGCATCTAACCTTGGCCATACTGTAACATTGGGGTGTGTGTGTGTGGTTCAACAGAGGAATTTTTCCATGTCAGTAAACAGTGCAGCAGTGCTGCGCCTGACCGGACGAGGAGGGGGTGTGGTAGCAGGGGCACCACGAGGTCGAAGTTCTTCACGTGGGCGCGGTGAGTACTTTCAACCACAGTCATGCTTTCATTCCCACCTTCCTTTCCAAAAAAACAGAATAAATGAGAAAAACATGAAACTGTGTATCATGAGTGTAAACCAATGTGTCATAACCCGAATGTATACAATTTTTAGGGCTGCAACTAAAAGATTATGTTGATTTGAGTATTAAGTGCTTGCGTCAATCAAATGAGTCACTCGGACTAAGGCAATACAGTGGTTCTATTTATTTATAAACTGCTTTTGCACACGTTTTGCAGTCTGCTCTCTATTCCAAGCCCTGATTTGTTCAAATTTCAAACATAAATTCAAGGCAAATCAGTTTTGATGTGTAGAATTAATGCCAAAATTTTGTAATGGACTCTTATGTTTCAGTTGACTCTCTATGATCGACTTTTGATGTGAATCAAAAGCTGGATGGAGACTTCATGACTTCACACGATGCTTTTAAAAATGGTTGCATATGCTAAAAATTTCCAATCATCAGTACTACTGGGTTAAAAAAAAATGTTTAACTTATTCCAAGCTATTTGATTCAACTTGAAGCCCAAAACTGCATGACATGAGTTGGGTTTTGAAGTGAGAACACACTAGTTTTGTCGTCATTATTCATTTGAGACCATGTTCATTTTCAACCCATCTAGATATCATACAGACTTCTCACTTTTTAACCAAAGTGACATGACAATATTTTCTGATAGGGTAGGAAATTTAGATATGAGGATAAATGTGTGGTAGAGTTGAGAAACCCAATACAAGGCAGCTAGTATGAATGGCTCAAGCAGGGATATCATGTTGCTGCTGTTCCTCACATTCCGAATGAATCTTGCATTAAAATGTGAGTTATGTCATGAGGTCAACAGAGTAGTGTACTGTAAAGAGTTTCCTTGTGTCTTTTTGTGCTCTGCCATTTCAATCAGATGTTTTTTATCCCCTGCTGGCCGAAAGGCCCGACGGGGGATTACGTCATAGCAATTTCCGTCTGTCTGTCCCAGGAAGGGTGCTCACCTTCTGAAATCAACTCCTCTCACAATTTTTGCAGGAATTTCACGAAACTTGTCAGGATTCTTTGTTATATGTCGGTACTACGCATGTTGCAATTTCGTTAAATTCGGTCACATTTTACCAGAGTTGCAGCCCTTGATTTAACAAAATTATACTTTGCCAAGTTCATGAGTGTGTTTTCCTTCTGAAATCAACTCCTCTCAGAATTTGTGGAGGAATTTCACCAAACTTGCCGAAAGGCTTTGTTCTATGACCGTTCTACGCATATTGAAATTTCATTTAATTTGGGGAAATTTTACCAGAGTTATGCCCTTGATTATTAACAAACTTGTACTTTGGCAATTTCATCAAGGTGTGCTTGCTTTCTGAAATCAACTTCCCTCACGATTTTTATTATTCCCCTGCTGGCCGAAAGGCCCGAAGGGGGATTATGTCATGGCGATGTCCGTCCCAGGAAAGGTACTCACCTTCTGAAATCAACTCCTCTCATGGTTTTAGGAGGAATTTCATGAAGCTTTACAGGATCCTTTGTTATATGTTGGTAATACGCATATTACAATTTCGTTCAATTCAGTCACATTTTACCAGAATTATGGCATAATTGCCAGCAGTGGATATTGTGCTCTCGGAGCACTCTTATGACGTGATGTAGCACATATGTGCTTCATAACACAGTTCCACTAATTGATAATGATTCTCATCTCATTATCTCTAGCTGCTTTATCCTGTTTTACAGGGTCGCAGGCAAGCTGGAGCCTATCCCAGCTGACTACGGGCGAAAGGCGGGGTACACCCTGGACAAGTCGCCAGGTCATCACAGGGCCGACACATAGACACAGACAACCATTCACACTCACACCTACGGTCAATTTAGAGTCACCAGTTAACCTAACCTGCATGTCTTTGGACTGTGGGGGAAACCGGAGCACCCGGAGGAAACCCACGCGGACACGGGGAGAACATGCAAACTCCGCACAGAAAGGCCCTCGCTGGCCACGGGGCTCGAACCCGGACCTTCTTGCTGTGAGGCGACAGCGCTAACCACTACACCACCGTGCCGCCCCTGATAATGATTCATTGCAGCTAATTTTTTTTTCATTGTTCTTGATTTTGTTGATTAGTTGTTGCAGCTCTAAGTTGTATGCAATCATCCTCTTGTGCTGTAGGATGAGCACTACACATGGCCCAGTGTATTTAAGTGTGTGTGTGTGTGTGTGTGTGTGTCTTACAATTATAGGTCGAGGAAGGGGTGAAGGAGGGTTTTACCAAAGAAGTTTTGATGATGTGGAGGGTGGCTTTGGACGTGGAGGGAGAGAGATGCATCGTTCTCAGAGTTGGGAGGAAAGGTAACCCTCCACATGCTATTTAATGATACTGACACTTTGGTTACCATTCAGAACTACTGTTCTATGGCCATTTTTATATATAAACACACTTTTTTTAACCCTACAGTAGAAATTTAGACCTCAGCAACTGTATTTGTGATATTTGTTCCACATTTGGAAGAGAGAAAAATGGTTAAAGCAACACTTCCACTTTTGTAGCTGAAGAAACAGAGGTGTGTGTTTTAGAGAGAAAATCAGGCTTCCAAGAAAGAAGGCTTATGATAACATGGAGATGTTCAGTATGAAATACAGACGTTTCCATTTTAAACAAACCTAAATCATTCTTAACAGAATAATTGGAAATGAAATATTAATTAATTAAATTGTACTGTTTGATATGAAAGCTTCTGAATAAGTTCACATCAGCAGGATTTGGTCTTTATAGCCGAAACACTTGAAGTTTTTTGTTTGTTTTTAGCAAGTATTGTTCCCTCCCAAATAATTCTGTACAAGATCACATAGACATTGCCGCTGCCGCGGCCTCCCTCCCCCTCTTTTTTTTTTCCTTGCTAATTCCCAGCCACAAGCTAACCGGCCCCCACCAAAATAAATAAATAAATAAAATAAAAAGAAATCACACTGCATCTAACAACCGGAGAGAGTGAATGCATACACGTGCTTCTTCTGAGACCCTTCAAGCCAACCTCCATATCGTTTTGAACTGCTGCTTATGTTGCATCACAAGGCAATGTAATACACTTGGAGGAATGTGCTATCTGCCCTCATCTGCATACATGAGTTCATAGACGCCCACCATTGGCTGCTGTTCTCATCCAAAGGCCGTTTCCAATTTTGGTCTCTTGACCCTTTGCCATGGATGGCTGTGGCATCAAGATTGAAACTTGTGATCTCCCCACAATAGGAGTCACTTGGGAGCCCAACATGACTTTTTTTTTTAAATTTTGCATTTTAATGTGCTTTCCCAGTAGTATGAAGTATATGTGGTAATATTTATGGTGAATTAACTGTTTTTTGCGAACATCTTAAGACACGTATTATAGAATTTGGATACATGTTCTATTTTTGTCTTATAAATACAATTAATGTCAGCAAGCTGTGAACTTGTCCCAGTGAAAGTGTTAAATGTCTCGAGATTTCATGCACAGTGATGTCAAACACACTGGCAAGCTCCGTCTGTCTTCAAACTGTCTGGCATCAAGTTTGCAGTCCTTACATTAGCTTTGCATGACCTTGTATTCAAAAGTTTTTAACTAATCTACTAGATCCAGAAGACTGATGCAAGATGGCCTTTCCCACAGATTTGAAGATTTGGACGTGAGAGGTTTTTTAATACCGGTTGGTGTTCGCACTCAATAACTGGAAAACAGGCCGTGCTAGTTTGTTTAGTCAGTGACCAGCAGTGTGACATGGTGTCATACGAAGTGTAACATGAGCTCGCTGATGGCCAAAACTGGCTAGTGTCACTTTGGCTGACAGGAAATTGAGAGCATCTATCCTATGCAGAGAGCAGTGGGGAACTTTGTTGTTTTAACCAAGGATGGCTGTGGCATCAGTTATTTACTGGTATTACAAGCTATGTTAAAAGGATAGTTCGGGATTTTTGACATGAATCTGTATGGCATCCCCATCAGTAGTGTCGTGCAAACACACTGACTTACCCCTGACAGCATCCTGTGAGTCCAGTTCTTGTCCAGTTTTGGTCCAGACGAAAGTAGTCCGGCAAGTTTGTTGGGGTCACGAACGTAAAACGTTTTTCGTCTCAAAACAGTATGTGTTCAAAAGAGTGATATATTTGCATCACAAAACCGTTGCCAAATAAAAAGTCAGACCTCGAAATCGCTTGGCACTATTTTCTCTCCCTTCTTATCACTGCGCGCTGCCGCCAGGTGACAGCCACGGCTGTTTCATTCATTGTTTTAGTGATGGGAATTTCGGCTCTTCTTACTATAAGGAGCCGGCTCTTTCGGCTCCCAAACGGCTCCTGAGATTTTATTTTTGATTTAATTGCTGCAATTAACTAATTAATTAATTACATTATTATTTATATTTTATCAATAGGATGTTTTCCATTTTATTTTTTAGTTTTTGTAGCCATTGTAAAGCTTTGTAAAGTATAGCAGTGTAACAATGTTCTAGCTATAGAAATAAAACTTACTTACCAATTAATAAATTTTTTTCTCACAAACATAATGCAAAACTGTGTTATATTACCAATATAAAATACACAGAAGACATCAACTGTTTATCCTTTATGGCTTTATTTCACACACGACCTTGAACAAAATGCCACAAAATAAATTATGAAGTATAAATCAGGCCTAAGAAACTATGAAGCAAAGTTGGAAATTATTTTAACAAACACAGAACAATGTGCAACAAAATATGTGGCACCTTGAGCGCATGTAAAAAGAGAAAAAAGTGCCGCACTCTGCTCCACCAGTAATGAGAAGCTGCTGGAACAGCAAATATGCTCCTGTTATAATGACTGCTGTCTCGTTGTATACCGCAGATTAATCTGGCCATGCCAAGGCGGTTGCCGACCGAACCTGTCAATTTATGAGTGACAATTTATATCATGAGCTTTAGGAATTCACGGCAACAGAACAATGATCATGGTTGTCAAATAGACAATCATCCTTCAGCTGAGCTGAACTCTCTCTCTCTCTCTCTCTCTCTCAGCACCTAAGGACAAAAAACTAATTCGGCTCCCCAACTCAGTTCCCACCGAAGAGCCGACTCCCGTCGTTCACTTCAAAGAGCCGGCTCTTTGAACCGGATCGTTCGCGACCGACACATCACTACATTGTTTACTGCTAGCAAAGTTAGCGACAACATGTCTGACTATGACGGTGAAATGTGTGCGGAGATTCAGCCACATCTTTGTTGCTACAGCCTGGATAGTCGCAAGTGCGCACCATTTTCACAAATATATTATTGTATAGGTTATAGAAGGTGATAAATTTGTCGCTGTTCTTGCTCTCAAATTAGCTTGTTAGCGCCGCTGATCTGAACTCCTAATCACTGCCAAACAATGGGAAAGGTGTTGATTCCTGCACAGATGTCAACATGACAGCGCGCAGTGATACCGAGGGAGAGAAAATAGTGCCAAGCGATTTCGAGGTCTGACTTTTTATTTGGCAACGGTTTTGTGATGCAAATGTATCACTCTTTTGAACACCTACTGTTTTGAGACGAAAAACGTTTTACTTTCGTGACCCCAACAAACTTGCCGGACTACTTTCGTCTGGACAAGAACCGGACTCACAGGATGCTGTCAGGGGTAAGTCAGTGTGTTTGCACGACACTATTGATGGGGATGCCATACAGATTCATGTCAAAAATCCCGAACTATCCCTTTAAGATGTGAAGACTGATATTATAAACATCAACAAACAATGAACTTGTTTTTGAATTCTTTAAACACCCCCACCCCCCAAAAATAAAAAACCCAAGCTTCCAAAACACTCAACATCTGGCACAAGAGTAAGTTGCTGGCTTAGAACACAAGTGAACACCACTACTGGTGGGCCATGAGGACTGGGTTGGAGAAATCTACACGTGTTAAACAAAGCTTTACAAACCTGTTGTTCTGTTCATGGCCCAAAGTTACTTTTGTGTAGGACGTTTCTCACACAGGATTCATGAGGTGTGAACATGTGTGGTAGACAACACTAGTGGTTTGGTCTTGTTGCTCATGTCTTATAGTCACGCAAAGATAATAAGGCCAGGCTACCCTGACAACTGTGTGGTCTTTTTTTTTTTTTTTCCTTTCATCAAGGGGAGACAGAAGATTTGAAAAACCAAGTCGAAAAGATCCAGGTTGGAATAGCAAATATTTGCTTGTTTTGCCTATTTACAATCTTTAAAAAAAAAAATTTTTTAAGTGGAAATTTGTCAATTTATGCATGGGGGAAAAAAAAAATTCTTTTATTCTCTTAGATGGAGCTCCAGCCCACTTTCAGCTCAACCACTGTAAGTCCTTATGCAACTTTTATTTGATTAATTGTATTGCATGGCTGTTGTGAAAGTGATTTTCTATATGATTCAGTGACATTTAATTTAATATTGCACTTCTATCTTTCCTTGTCTCTCCCCCCTCCCCCCCACCAAAAACACACACGCATTTGCACACAGTGCGGGCCAATTACGAGGATGGTGGTACAGGGTTGGTGCGAAAGCACGATTTCACGCGCTCTGAGAGTGAGAATTGGCGGCTGTCGCGTGATGAACAGAATGGTGAGGATGAGGAGGGTGGCGGTTGGCGTCTAGCGGGCTCCCGCCGGGAGAACGAGAGATGGTGCCCACCAAGTCCAGGTGGGAGGCTCCATATGGCCAACCTCCTTTTGTTTAATTACTCTCTAATCTCAGTTGTACTACATCTTATCTGTGTCATGCTAAGGATGTGAGCATGGCCATTTATAGCGCATTTTACAGTTCATGTTAAACGGAAAGAAACCTTTTGCAGTGCGTTCCTGAGGGTTCAAATTTGTCCCAGTTGATGACGGACATTTCAAGCAGTCGAGACACTTGTATTGCCTCTTTGGACCTCCGTTTTAACGACCTGAAATTATACATAACTTTCGTAATTTAGCAGTATTAATCAAGAGGATATTTGTTTTGGCACCATGACATCTCAGTTACACGTGTGTGCACACAGCACATGACTGTGTTGCTGTTTTTACAAAGCAGATTCTGATGGAGTTCTGTTCCCCGGAACTAATCATTGACCTTCAGTATTGCTGATTTGCATGCATGGGTTTTGATTGGACTGTTCATGTAGTTTTAGGAGTGGTGTGAGAGTAGTGTGCATCAGGTCTGCATCATGCAGTGATTTTATTGGTAGAGAGACAGAAGCCACTGGTGTCAGAGTTCCAATTACTCTGGTACTCTCAGCTTGCTTTATGTTGTTATCTTTGTATGAAATATGCTCAACCTCTTGAATCCGCTTCATCACAATGAGTTAATCGCTAACTGCTCGGAGTTCAACTGTCACCACCATATTTCACTCCTTCAGAGGTCATTTTGTAAATAAGTGAAATTCTACCAAGGCCATGTTTCTGGTGTGCCTATTTTATAGGTTTATTTTAGAACTACCCATCAGTTCTTAATCTAAATAGCTCACTCTGACCAAACCTCCCTAACCCACCCAAACCACATATAATGTTTTCCAAGCCCCCATAACTGAACTTTCTCTCTCTCAAGATGGGCCACGTTTGGCTGGGGGATGGCGGGAACAGCCAGATCAGCGGCGACGCTTGCCATTGGACTCCCGTGGGGAGGAGGAGCGTGGTGGGGGGTATAGGCGGCCCCGCTCAGCCAGTGGCAGCATGGAGGACGAAAGGGACGCACTGCCTGAGTGGTGCCTGGAAGATGCAGAGGAGGAGACGGGCACTTTTGACTCCTCTGGAGCTTTCCTCCCACTCAAGGTGAGCTGAAGAGAGGCCCGCCATGCGCAGCGATTGTGCGCTGATCTTTCTGGCCTCTGTTGAATTTTGTTCTTAGGTTTTTCAACATATTACTATTCCAGCAAAAGTTAAATATTCAATTATTGCCTGTTCTTATTATGGGAAAAGGACAATAATCAGTGCAGAAACATGCACTGTATTGTGTTGCTGTTTTCTCTCATTTTTCACACTTTGTACAAATGTATGCATTTACTGTCCAATTCTATGCAATGTAATATCTGATGCTATGATGATAATTAGATATTGGAACCGTCAAATAAGAGGCCATGTTCCTCTGTAATTTTTAGCATTATAACAGTTACTCCATGTTATCTAACCAAATTGCTTATTGCTACATGTTTTAATAATAGCCTGTTAGAATCTGTTTCTCTTTCCAAAGTCTTCGTTTTTATTCATTCTCTGACGTGTAATGTATAGCTTCACTCACTCACTCACTCACTCATGGTGGCCTCAACCAAGTCGCACGCCTGGAGCTCCAATCCCAGAGATCGAAACGGGCGGTCGCCCACTCGCCAGTGCGAGTTGGAAAGGGTACGGGCGACTAGTGACATGTACTCGACCGAGTGGGCGACTGGCTCGCCACGCTATATATATATCAAACTACTCACTGCCTCGATGGTTTCTATCAACGATTCTCGCCCATTTTAAGCAGAACTTGGTCTATTTTACCGTTTTTTTAATGATAATTTCAATAGATTTTGTGAGACATTTGTCAAGTTGGCATAGACGCGGGCACTGCCATATTGTTTACGTGCGCAGTATACACCGCTACATGCAGCATGGCTGCGCAAAGTTTCGTTTCTTCCCATTCATTTTCGTTGCTGCCCGTGAAGACAGATATAACTTGAACTGCTATTGGTCAGATAGATTAGACCCCCGCGAAGTTTAAAAGTCCTTGGCTTGACATTTCTGACAGCCATCAAAAACGGATATCGCTCAACAAGTATGTGGCCCTTATTCAAGAGTGTTCACAAGAAGTCATCCACCATTCCACCCAAATCATCCACCAATCCATCTAGGAATCAGAATGAGCCGAATCAACCTAGCACCAGCAAGGATACACGGATCAATCAACCTAAGCCCTAAGGTTTCGAAGATTGTGATGATGATGAGATGACTGAGGAAGAAGTTTATAGACAGTTGAAAATGATCACTCATGTATAATATGGTTGTATTATATGAATAAATAAATATATAAAATCAGCTTGAAATTTGTAATTATAAATACGGACCAGTGCTACTCCATTCGGACCAGTACCTCTGAGAGGCACTGGTCCAAATGGACCAGTGCTCCCAAATTCCCGTTACGATCCCTGCAATCCTGTCGATCAGCCATGCAGTTGGCTAGCTCAGCAGTACTGGCTGCACCCGGGTCCCTTTTCAGGGGGTTGATGAAGGTTGCGGGGGGATGGCCTTGACTTCTGCAACCATAGAGAGGCTCCCACAGCACAAGCTCACCAACAGGCAGATTCTTGTGCCTGAAGCAGTGGCCCACAAGCCCAAGTCTCCGCCAGGCCACCTTATCAGAAATTCTGGGAAGGGTAACATGTATAAATCTTCATTTGGTACATAGCTCTGCCAGCTGATGTTCAGGGCCGCATGTGACATTCGAGTGTAGAAGCCATCGAGAGATCTTTCTAAGGTAGAGGTAAGGGACCAGCATTTGCATCCGTACAGGAGGACAGACTTGACGGTGGCCACAAAGAGCCTACGCTTCAGCTCGCGAGAGACACTTGATTTCCAGATCTTACTCCGATCATTCAGTGCCTGCCAGGCTTACGGACTTTGATATCCTGCTCAGTTGAATAGCTTTAGTTTTTTATTTAATGGCTGAAATGCCCTTGAGTGAGACACCTAACCCCGGGCTGCTCTACATATGTTGTACGTTGCTCTGGATAAGAGCATCTGCTAAATGCCGTTAATGTTATTTTGCTCTTCTTTGTTTATCTCATCAGAAAGCTCCCGCGGAGCCGATCCTTGAGGAGGCAGAGCTAGAGTTCCGTCCACTGGAGGAAGGTGAGGAGTGCTGCGAGAAAGATGAGAAAGAAGCAGAGCATCCTGAAGAACCGGGCAACAAGCACCAGACCACTAGGCATGAGGGTATGGGGGAATATTAAACATTTATTCAGTTCTCAGTTGACCTCTTATAAAACGAAGTGGTCTCAGTATTTTTGTCTCCGTGTAGACTATATTGCTGTAGCCAATTATTTAATGATAGTATTTATATGGCAAGTAATACTTGCTCAGATTTGATGTGATGGATGCTTTTTAATAGCTATTGGGTTGTCTGGGTTATCATACCTTGGTTATCAGTGCCTTGATGGTAGAGTTAAGATGTTTGATTTTGTATTTAGACTCTGGCAAATCAGAAGAGGCTTCTCCACCTGCTGCTCCAATACCACCTGCTCCAGAGCCAGCCGTGTCTATATCCCTGCCCTCCAGCCAGCCAGAGAGGGTGGAGGAGCCAGAGAGAGCAGCAGCAGCACCTGAAATCCGAACTGCTGCAGCTCCTTTACACTCGACGTTGCCTATCTCCATACCACACAGCACAAATACACTCAGCACACTAACAGGTAAAAGCTTGCGCTTTAGTTCTTCTGTCATGGAGTATGTGTTTGTTGATTGCTGTCTGTCAAGAATAATATTCCAAAACCATCAAAAATAGTAATTGTGAATAATAGATATACAGTACCAGTCAAAAGTTTGGACATACTCATTCATAGTTATGACTAAGTATATCCAAACTTTTGACTAGTACTGTATATTGATATACAGCACAAGTGTAGATTTAGAAATCAAGATAATTATTTACGAAGTCTTTTTTTATATAACAAGACACTTACTAGGGTGAATACATAACCTGAGGATATCTGTGATGTAGGAAGAGTTCCAATTCATCCAAAAATGTTTTCAGTGGGGTTGAGGTTAGGACTCTGTGTAGGCCAGTCTAGTTCTTCCACTCCAAACTTGGCAAACTGTATCTTCACTGGACCTTGCTTTTATCACAAGGACATTGTCATGCTGGAATAGGTTTGGGCCCCTTAATTCCAGCAATGGCAAATCTTAATGCTATAGCATACAATAATAAGTTCAACTTGTATAACGCTTTTCTCACACCCAAGGTCGTGTTACAATTACAAAAAAAAAAAGGTCCACCAAAAGAGGGTCAGGATGTAATTCCAGTGGTGTAGCTGCCAACAGTCTCCCCAAAAGATGCACGAAGGTATATCCCATACCGCTTGCACAGCCACCGCGACGCCACCAGGCAACATCGCTCAGAACACTGCGCCATGGATCCACAAAGTGAGCACAGAAGCACTGATGCAAAGAGCACTGATGTCCCAAACCGCCTGTACAGCCACCATGATGTCACCAAGCAGCATCGCTCAGAACACCACACCGCACCAGGCACAGAAGCACCACTGCACAGAGCGCTGGACAACCCTGATGTTAAAAAGAGCAACAAGCTCATTGCAGTTCATAGCGAAGACTACAGGCATCACCCATGGCGGACCAAGGCCTGAAGAGAACCGACGCCCAAAACTGGGTCTGGAGCTATGCCACAACCGGCGGACAAAACTTTCAAACAAGGAACAAACATCAAACCACACAAAAAGAAAAACAAAGGGGAGATGAAAGAAAAAAGTTCTGGTGAGAAGCGGCAGCCAAAATGCGCACAACGTACTCTCAACCGGAAACGGAAAAGGCCATTCTGGACAGTCGTGTGCTTTGTGGCAACAGTTTTGGGAAGGGCCACATATGGGTGTGATGGTCAGGTGTCCACAAAGTTTTGGCCGTAGTGTATGTGGAAGCACTGATGAAATTGAGCAAAAAAGTGCAGCACAAAGCAGTCATATACAGTAGTACCACTCAAAAGTTTGGACATTTACCCGTTACTATGAATGAGTGTGTCCAAACATTTGACTGGTATCGTAGCTCTCCAACCTGCAGAAATGTATTGAGGGAAGGTAAAAATGCCAGACACTCAATATCCTTTACCTTCAATCCTGAGGAGCTGAAACATTGGACAAAAATCTGCCGACTTTTTGGACAGTGTATGTTGCATCAGAAAAGTTTTTATAAAAGAGGATGACTACTATGTCCACTGAGAGCTCATTTTTATGCCTCCGCCACCTTAAAGGAAAAGGCAACTTTTGTACAAAACCAGGTGTGTAATAGGAGAAAAACATGTACGTAATCAGTTCCGTTAATTATTTCCATTATATATCGAACATGAAAAAATATTTTTAACTTTGAAATCATGAATTGACACAGAGGAGTCGAAGTTGGAGGAGGCAGCCATTTTGAGATTGTGGGCAACTATAAACCAATCAGAAACTTTCGTTAATGCGCCTCCCTCTGATCTGTGACGTCACTGGGCCCATGAAAACAGTGTTTACAAGCAGATCACTGTGATTAGGAGTCCCAGCGGGTGGCTTGTATTCGATTCGTTTATATCCCGACCTTGTCAGCTGTCAGATTTATGTTCATGGACCCGGTAAGCTGGTAAATAATATTTATTTATTTTTTTCTTTACCAAATTCTAACAGAAAACGAGAGCGCCCGAAAGGGAAAACCGAGCCGCTTCACGCATGCGCAGTAGGCTTGGTAGGACAAATCCAAATAGGAGTCATTCAGGATTCAGCCATGGCTCCGTGTTTTTACTCAACCAAAGTTATACAGTATTATGAGCTTTAAGTTGCATAAATAAAACCATTTGGTGAAACTTTGAAGAAGTGATTGTACTGGTTTTTTACCTTATTACCATGAAGCACTGAAGAGTTCTTTTCAGTGGTGGGCCGCATGACGTCACGCAGTAGATCAATATGGCGGAACGCATCTTTGCTGAGCTCAGCGCAAGCCCATATTATTAAAAGTTAAAAGATACTGTTATGCGGTCTGTTCTTTCTCTATAAATTCCATGATCGATTACTTTATATATTTATCTATCTATTTGTGCTGATTTTGTACAAAAGTTGCCTTTTCCTTTAAGGTGCAGGAGGCATTATGTTTTCGGGTTGTGCGTCCGTCCATCCCGAAACCTTGTGAACACAATATCCAGGGATGTGATTTTTCCGCGAATTCGCGGAATTCCGCTTTTTTCACCTCAAAATTTGAAAAAAAATTTTTTCCAATTTTTCGCTCAAATATGCGCATTCATATCCTATTCGTTCCGACTTTCAGTAATTCCGTCATTGAGATGAAACGAGGTACGTGATTGGCCCATCGCTCTGTAACAACCAATGAACGCGCTTGTTAGATAGCTGTACGTAAGCTCGCTTCAAACAGAGTTGAAAGATGGCAGCCTCCGTGATCGAGCTTAAAGATGCAAATCGAATTAAAGAAATCGACAGAATAGTGAAAAACAAGTTCCGCTGGGAATGGTTGGAGAAAGAGGTTGCTACAGACGTTGGACATAATACCGTGAGACATTTGTTCAGGTCGGGGTGGATCGTCTCTCGCGCGGGGGGAGAGAGAGATGGCATGCTTGCTAGAGGCCCCTCTACGCATCAGCGTGTTATCTGTGAGTGTGTGTCGTTTGGTCACGAACAAACTCAGCTTTTTATGTGTGCGTTTTGTCCGACGTGGCAGAGCCGAGTGTGTTTGACAGGACACGGTTGTCTGGGTCGAGCTAGTGGGCTTTGTGTGTGTGTTTAGGGAGGCGAGAGGTTGGCTGACGGTCACCCGGAATGAGTTCACGTACCGGCGCGCTGGGCGGAGAGGAAAGGAAAGAGAGGAGGAGATGCTGTTCGTCATTTAGTCCGCGGAAATATTTCCACTTTGGGTGTAAAATGACTGGAACATTTGCTCAGGGAACAGACCCAACACCAGAGTTAGCTCCTGAGTTAGCACGGCTTGCTAGTAGCAGTGAAGTTCTGTTACTTTACACTCAGGCTTGTTGCTACTTAGCCATGTAGCTAGCAAGAGCTTTAACGCACCGCTTAAACACAAGTCTGTCAAGGCCATTTATTTATAATTTAATCCTATTTTGGAGCATGTATAGCTTCTTCTGGCTACATAGAAAGTCAAAATGTGTTGCAGCTGCCTGCTCTGGCTAACAGGCTAAGTGAAAGTGAGCGCTGTGCAGCTGGAAACGCCCCCTGTCCTGTTGCTCCACCACGCTGATGAAGAGGAAATCTGTTGCGCTGAAGACCGAACCGCTCCATAAGGCATATAGAGTGCACTAGAGAGACGACAGGGGCCCCCTGTGTAGGGCACTTGTATAAGAAGGAGGAAGTGATTTGGGATTGAGCCTTCAGTGTGTGTATATGGAGGCTACTATATAAAGTTCATTTCGTTTTAGAGAAGTGTCAACATCATCTTGACCAGTGTTATCAGCCAGGTTGTTAAATTTATTTATTATTTTTTAAATTATTTTTTAAAAAAGTATGATAATTATGAATGAATGAAATGAACTTAATTAAATTTACAACCAATGTAGATACATTACATTATTTACACATTAACGTGAGATCTAAGGCATAATTAACAAAATTTACAGCAATAAAAAAAAATTAAGGGTGGCACAGTGGTGTAGCAGTCAGCACTGTCGCCTCACAGCAAGAAGGTCCGGATTCGAGCCCCGTGGCCGGCGAGGGCCTTTCTGTGCGGAGTTTGCATGTTCTCCCCGTGTCTGCGTGGGTTTCCTCCGGGTGCTCCGGTTTCCCCCACAGTCCAAAGACATGCAGGTTAGGTTAACTGGTGACTCTAAATTGACCGTAGATGTGAGTGTGAATGGTTGTCTGTGTCAGCCCTGTGATGACCTGGCGACTTGTCCAGGGTGTACCCTGCCTTTCAGAAATATGAGTAGAAATATTAGAGATATTGGCTTCTTCACAGACTTCTGATTGGATTGAATGGATTCAGCAAACACATTTTTTGTGAATGTTGTTTAGTGAAAGTGATTTTTATTCTTGCATATGAAAATCCCCAAGTGAGTGAACACTGTACAGTTCTGTATATGAGTCAATTTCACAGAAAACGTATTTTTATTTTTTTTTTGGTCTGGACGTGTTTTGTTTACATTTTGAGATTTCTAAAACCTTTTTATCGTCTCATATGATAAAACATTATCAGTTCTACCTTGCATTTCAAAATTTGACTACTTTGGTTCATTGACTACTTTGTCCCCCCACCAGGGCGCTGCCCTGGACCAGCTGTGGGCCTGCGGCCCCCAGACCCCCGGCTAAAATTTTCAGATAATTTCACCAGCCCCAAATCACATCCCTGAATATCTCAAAGGCTACTGAAAGGAATTTCACCAAACTTTCACCATTTGTGCGCTTTGGGACAAACATGAACTGATTAGATTGAGGTTAGAAGGTCACGGGTCAAGATTACTGTGAGGTCAAATGTCCATCCCCAAATCACAACTTAATAAGGCGTGTAGTCTACCAAGCAGAGGCATCCCCATCGATGCTGTTGGCGTCGAGTTCTATCTAGTTATATCTGTCAGATGGTCTTGGCTATCCTATCAAAACTTTAAAGGCTTGCAATGGCCAGCAGGTGCACATACAAACGTGGTCTACTACCCTTGCTTACTTTTCTGTTGTGTGGTGTTTATTTATTTAATTTATTTTGTTTGGTCTGTTTAAATAGATCTTCCAGCCTCCTCCCCCTCTGTATTGCCCACCCAGCAAATTACGTCGCATCCCAAGCCAGTGGAGGTGCCATTGGCAGTACCTGATGCACTCCCTTTCCCAAAGCGCATAGTGTCACCCATTAGCCAACTTGCAGCCGTGGCCACAGATGCGGATGAAGATGAGGGCCTCAAACACTTTGAGCAGGTTGGCCAGAGAGTACTTAGTTTTCTCTTCTTTAGGGAGGAAAATGTTGTGTGTGTATATTTAAATATTGTGTCTGTGTGTATGTATGTATGTGTGTGTGTGTGTATATATACAGTGTGTGTGTGTGTGTGTGTATGTGTGTATATATATATATATATATATATATATATAAAATAAATTTTATTGATGGGATTGCATCAATTTCCACTATTTTTTATATAATATTTTATTGATGGGATTGCATCAATTTCTACTATTATATTTGCGTAGGATAGGCAAGAGGCGTGTGCACGTTTGTGCGTGATTGCATGTCGTTGGGTTTGTGGTGTAGGATTTCACAAAACTATTGTGAAATCCATTTAAAATTATAATAGAACTTGGTTTCATCGAACATGTTTAAGGTAAAAGAAAATGTGATTTCACTAGTGTAAAAAGATGCCTGTTGATAGTCACCGTGAACTAACTAGTGGCATGGCTTATTTGATTCGAAAAGCTGTGAGAATGCATCATAGGATCTATCCAACACAAACATTTTTCTCCTTCTAAACTTATTTCCACAGTTAATGTAGAATCCTATTGATTTAAAAAAAATAATTTATTCTGATGGTTGTGGTCTGTTTTCTCTCCTTTGGTAGGAAGCAGAGAAAATGGTGGCATATCTACATGATGGTGGCGTGGATGATGAGCGTTTGGGGGCTAAAAGTGCAGAGCGACCCAAAGTCGGCTGCCTGCCACCATCCCATGAGGCTGCTCTCAAGTGGTACTACAAGGATCCTCAGGGAGAGATTCAAGGTGAAAATTAGCAGTGCAAAATGGCATACTCGCCTTTTAAAGCCAGCTTTTCAATAAAGGGATGTAATAAATTCATACAAGTGAGCTGTATGATTGCAAAAGCTGAATGTGCTATTGATGCATGGCAGATTAAAGGAAACAATGATGTCCCTTCTGCTGTGGATAATATTTTGCTCTTGTGGCTTGGGTCCACTTATCCCCTTACAAGGAAGGGCCATTGTAAATTAAAGTAATCCTAACTGCTCGTGATCATGTGATGATTCCTTTCTTGGTTAGAATGGTCTTTTACAGGATGACTGTACCCCATCCACAGGGCATGAGTCACTGAATAATTTAATGGAAATCATATGTTATGGCCTTCAGTCACCAGATTCAACGTAATTGTTCATTTGTGGGCGATTTTGGAATGAAGTGTTATACAGCACTCTTCAGCACAGTCATCAGAACACCAGTTGAGGAAATAGATTTTGGAAGGTTCAGAATAGAGTTTATTGCCAAGTATGTTCTCGCATACAAGGACTTTGCTTTGGTGTTTGGTGCATGAACAATTAAAATTAAAAAAAAAAAAATGAAAAGACAAAAGTGAAATGTACTTAGAATATTTACAATAAAATACAGTTAGAAAATAATCATATTAAGAGAATATGTGCAGTGTATTGTTCAACCCTCTGGGGTCTGAGGGTATTTTCTGGCACTCTAATGATTTTGGCATGCTCTGATTTTGTCAATTTCAACAAATCTAAGCAGTATTTTCAAAGTCAAGTTTGTTTGTATAGCACTTTTAACAATAGACATTGTCCCAAAGCAGCTTTACGGAATCTGAATGACCCAAAACATGAGCCAATTTTATCCCTAATCTGTCCCCAATGAGCAAGCCTGTGGCGATGGTGGCAAGGAAAAACTCCCCCAGACGACACGAGGAAGAAACCTCGAGAGGAATCAAAGTTATGACTTTTTGTATTCAGCACAAGTTCAGTTCCAATAATATCCATGTAGTATGTATGTCATGATTGTACTTAAAAAAAAAAAAAAAATGTAAAAAGCAGTTTTAGAACGGTGTTGGAATGTGTGTGTGTGGGGGGGTGGGGAACAAACATGACCTTACCCATTCTGTCAAACCATTTTGGTCACTTGAGGCGATTCTGTTCAGTCTTAAGGCCTCTGCATGCTCTTGCGACAAGGCTTTCGCAGGTAGCTTTTCGCAGACAGTTGTAATTTATTGTTGAGCGGGGAGTAATAGGCATGCGCGATGTTATTCACCGGCACAACGCAAGGGGGCGCGAAGTCGCTAGGAGTAGTTGGTGGGTGTGGTTAGTGGAGTGTTTATCCTCCGGTTACTTATAATGACTAGAACTTTTTTTTTTTTTATAATGACTAGAACTGGAGTCGTATAGATGTACGTACTTCCTCACGTCCTCAATCAACCGCTCTTCATGCTGCTCCATCTTTGCTCGTGTTTTTAAAAATGCTCGTCGTGAAAACAAAACAAACCGGGAAAGTAGGGAAGCGGAAGTGCGTGTACAGTGGATGTAGAGTGGACCAATCAGAGCCCTCTTGTCTGCGACGCTGTCTGCGAGGCTTCTGCGGTGGTCACAATTTTTGGGAGGTGCGCGCAGAGCGTCTGCGAAGGTGGGGGGGCTACGCAGACGCTATCTGCGACACTGTCTGCGAGGACTGGGTTGTCAGCATAAATTGGCCTTTAGGAACATCAATATCAAGCACCAAAACTTAAATCTACACCATTGATTTGGACAATTAACTGGCCAGCAAAAAAAATTAGTCATTGTTTTGGGATAAAGGGTTGGCAGTGGGAGGGGTATTCAATGAAGTTTTAGGCCCACTTTACACGGGGACGGTCTGAAACAAAAACGCAAAAGTCCGTTTTCGTTCTCACTTTTTTCCGCGTCTACACGACCGTTTTCAAGGAGGAAATCTGCGTCTATACGGTGACGCATAAATGTGTGGAATTCAATTGGATGTGCATGCCAGGCGGCTAGGTGGTGCTGTGAAAGACCTCCGCTATGTCTGCACGCATGCGCAACGTCTTCCGTCTTGTCTGATCTGCACATCTGCGCCACGAAAACTTTGACTACTCTGGCTATGGTAAGTAAGAAAGTAAGTAAAAAAGTAAGAGCATACTATACCCGCCTCTGTTCATTAACGGTATATGTGCAGATTCGGTATAGATGTTCGAAGGACTCCTGGACGTTTATTAAAGCTGCCAGAGCAGCTTGAAGGTCCGTTGGATCGATGTAATCAGACATGCTCTTACTTTTTTACTTACTTTCTTACTTCCCAGGCTGGCATGTACAGTATATGACACATGTATGATGTAAACGCGTACCCGACGTGAGCAGATCCGAGCAGAGTTTCGCGTATTGGGTAGTTTAGACGGATATGCAACGGGGGCTGTTTTTAACTTATCCACTCTGGAAGGCGTTTTCAATTTTTTCCGTTTTTCAGCCTCGGAAACGCCGTCCCCGTGTAGACGAAAGGTACTTCCGATAAAATGTTTAGTCGTTTTTACCCGACAGCGTCCTCGTGTAAACGGGCCCTTAAAAAAATATTCATTCAATGAGAAGAGTGAAAACCCCTCCCACTGCCAACTCTTAATCCCATCAGGTCAAGTCGCAATGGGTAAGGTCATGTTTTTTCACACATTCCAACACCGTTCTAAAACTGCTTTTTACATCTTCATTTATCTGGTATTTGACTCTGTTTTGTCTTGAAATTAACTTGTGTATCATTTTACTCCGTTCAGAGCCACAACCAACTGTTACACAGTTACTCTAATTTTGCTCCCACTCCAATTGTAAATTTTCCTCTTTAAACTCAAAATGGAGCAAAACTGACTATTTTGAGGAAAATACTTTTAACTCTGGAAAAATTGCTCAGTCATTTTTCCTGTGTATGCACTACAGCGCATGCATATCAACTGATCTGCTCGTCAGAAATGGAAGAAATATTTGCACTTACTCCAGCATGATGTTTGGCTGGATCGAGTCAATGTTTGTTTAAAAAAAAAAAAAGGCGCAGTTCTTGAGATTGAACCGAATCGCTGTCCTGAATCCTCCGAAGCGCATAAAATCCGTGTGCCATCTCGCAACAAGTTTTACCTCCAAATAGCCTAAACTATGTCTGACAGATTTTATCCTGTTTACGGTGGGCATTCCCACCACAAAAGAGAAACCGAAAGAGTGAAAGTGATCATCATGCCGTTACCATGTGAATAGTCTTTTTATGAATGCATGATTGCGCGCTCAGCGCTCCGACTCCAGTGTGACCTGAGGAAGGTGACAACTTGTTTCATCTAATTTAGGTAATTAAAAAAATATAATATTTAACAGTGGGCTCACAGGAAAGCATAAAGTTTGTCATGCTTGTATGATTAAAAAGCTCACAAAGATGTAATTATCTAAATACATGACCACCTCATTCTAAACCTGCCAAGCTTCGCCAGAGAAGTTCTCGACCCCAAAGCGTTAAATGACCAAGCTGTAAAGTATGTGCTGGAATGTGCAATTAAGAAGTCACAGAATGGAGAACCCATGTCAGGAAGTGTGCAGTACAGCAATTCACAAAAATTGTGTTCATTTAACACACATGATATTCAACCCTCCAGTACAGTTCCAGAGAACTGTAGAATTTATACCGAGGCGAATTAAAGCTGGTCTGGCAGGTGGTTTGCCCAGCACCTTAAGACAGATTATCCTCTTGTAATTTGGAAACATCTGTAGATGTGTTAAAACCACATATGGACTACCGTAGATGGGTGGTTTGTTTGTTTGTTTTATTTATTTATTTATTTTTGGTCATAGGTCCATTCAGTAATCATGAGATGTCAGAGTGGTTCCAGGCTGGATATTTCACAATGACCCTGCTTGTGAAAAGGGGCTGTGATGAAGGTTTCCATCCCCTGGGAGAAATCTTTAAGATGTGGGGGAGAGTGCCTTTTGCCCCTGGCCCTCCACTACCTCCTATACTGGTAATAACACACATTTATACCCAAGATGAGAAGTACAGATAAAGCTCTCTGGTCTTGTTGGGACAGGCTGAAGTTTGCTAACATAGTCACTGGTATAGTGTTGTAATATTGTTAATGGAATTGGATACACCAGAGCTGTACTTTCAAATCATTACGGAAGCTGCCCTCTGATGTGTGTACAGGGAATGGCAAATGGTATCTGCTTTTACCACAATGAGAAATAAAATCCTGTGGCATCATCAGTACTTGAAATTTGAGCAAGAATAGATATAAATTACCATTTATTTTGATTTTTATTAGCCATAATGAGAAACACAAAGGAAAATACATTCGTGAAGCATCTACAAGGCATTGCACACACTTTCGAGCTTGAGTTCCTACACATGAAGCAGTGGAGAGAGAACATGTCTGGGGGGGGGGAAAACTATACTTTGAGGAGCATTTGGTTGACAACTATTCAGACAGAATGAATATTTATTTGCAAGGCTTGAAGACCAGAAAAAATGCTGAACTCTAGTGCAATAGACCCCTTCGCAAACAAACCGACCGTTGCTAGGATGCGCGTGCAGCCTGGACTCAAACAATGGCGCTGCCCATAGACCGGCATTATGAGCTGTCAGATTATGCAAAACAATTGTCGTTACAAGATCGAGAATGCTACATAAATAAGTTAACTCTAACAAGTGGACATCGCCTACCGGATCCGCATTTAATTAAAGAGTGGACGGATGATGTTAGTAAGTTTTCCTCTGATACCTGAAGGCAGTCATACTATTTACAAAAAATGTCAAACTCAAAAAAAAAAAAAAACTATTTACAAAAGTAGCCTGCCATCAACATTCTGGTTACAGCGAGACTACAACTTAACAATGGGGCATTCATATTCATTTTGTTTTAATCAAATTATGCCAGTGATGTGATGGCAATGTGGCTTTAGCTACAACAGCAAATACCAACACTAAACAGCAATTTGCAGGAGGTAATGGCATGAAAGGAATGATAGTCTAAAGAGTGCAGCTAAGAGAAATTAGAGCTGCGTAAAAAGCGAGAGGCAGAGAGCAGAAATGAAACTGAACGGGGCGGGAGCTAGGTTAGAGCAGTCAACGTAAGTTGGCATTTAGAGTGAGGACACACAATTTTACCTTTCCATCCTTGCTTTAAAATTGTGATTTTCGGCATACACAAATAATGATGGCACAAAATCTGGACTGCTTGAGTCAAGCGAGACCTCTCCTACAAACAAAATTGCATGCAAAGCTAAGTTAACATGCTAACAATATTCATTACATTGTGTAACTATGACCCAGCTAATCAGACAAACGTTACCAAAGTATTTTGCTACATCAATAAACGAAGACTAGAAAGAAAAAAAAAAAAAAAAGAGAGATTTAATAAATAGCCTGATCTTACCTGTGATGAAGTGGGCGCTGCAAACCCGCGCATTTTTGATAGTGCTTTCATCCCAGTCTACACATTTGATGGCTTGTAGTCATAGACGTCGGCTTTTTTTTTTTTTTGGAATGGGTGAGATCCTGCTGGAATTCTGTACATTTTAACCCCATCACTGCTACGATTCTGACACCCAACAACACAACAACTAGGCATTTCTTCCAAATATTTCTTCTCGTCTCTACCGTCGCCAAAAGTCAGTCTGACCGTCGCCGAGTCTTTTTTGAGTCCAGGCTGCGCGCGCAATTTCCTCTTGCGTATGAATGATGTTTACTGCGAAGGAGTCTATAATAAAATTGAGCAAATCAAATGGCTGTTTTTTTTTTTTTTGTAATTTTCTTTATTTTTTTAGAATGTGCGCTTTGATGTTTGATCCTGCATCCTTTGGGTTACTTTTTCTTTATTAGAAATTCAGATGACTGATCTGGTATGGAGAGGTCCCCATAACCCCCCCCCCCCCCCCCCCCCCCCCCCATGTTCTGTATGTCAGATTTTGACCTTGTTTGTACAATGCTGGTGTGTCACTGAGACTTTGTGTGTGGGTGTAAAGGGTGATGCTGATCAGGAAAGGATAAAGAGACAACAGGAGCTAAATGCTCTAAGCATCTATCAACTTCAGCAACTGCAGTACCAATACATACTCAGGTAAGATCTCATCTCCTTGCGTTTCCCCACCGTCTACATCCCATAGACTATAAACGGCAATATCTAGTTGTTGGAAGTTTTTTCAAAGTTTATTATTATTATTATTATTTTCAAATTATATAGTGCCTTTCTCAAAACCCAAGGTCGCTTTACAATTATAGACCCCTTTCACATGACGTCACCGCGCCGCGAGATTTTGTTAGGCGCCATATTGGAAGACCAAGTACATGCACTCACAATATAAAACAAAGTACGAGCGAGAGTAAAGTGACACGATGGATGATAGTTCTGGTTATGTGAGTACATTACCAGTTGCAGAAAGGGCACGGTATGTGGAGAAACTGGCTGTGATTGATGGGTTTGACCCATATGATAAGACTCGGGGCAAGGGAGAATGGAAACATAAGTAGGACCGGACACCAATTCTGTCATCTGTTTGCTACCCAGACATTGTAAACTATTTGTTGTTTACACCCAGTGCCTACACTCAGTGTTTGAACTATGCCGATATTTTCGGGGGGGCCCTTTTTTTTCCCTTGGGGGTGTGTGCGCTTGCGCTTGTCTCAGAGCGCGGATCTCCAAACACATGAGAAGCCTATCTTGCGCACATATCACGCGGACTCCACACCTCCACACACGCATCGCGTCTGAAGTCATAACTCCTCAGGGGAAATCGTGTCCGCATTGGCATGTTCAAAAAACAACCTTGCGTCAACAATGATACCACACGCAAGGAAAAAAAAAAAACAGTCAGGCTACTCAACAACCAACCTGGCAGCAGCGAGCAAGCCCCAAACCATCCTAAATTATTATTATTATTATTAAATTGTAGAAGTCTGGGAGGCTTGCTCCTCATACAGTTATCAACTTGGGGCCACTTTAGCATGTTTTAAATCTGAATTTCTTGTGTGTTTGCTTACCTCAAAGTGTCCGCAGATCATGCACAGACTTATCCAGTATATCCACAGTTTTTTGCCAAGTCTCACACAGGTTTCTTTCAAGTCTACTGTTGGGCCAATAAATCATAAATAAAACAGCTCAGATTTGTTTAAGTCATTTGCTACTCCACTTTTATTCTCGTGGGTTCACATACCGCTACCGTTATTATCCCCTTATCACAAGTTTGTTGGTCTTCCAAGATGGCGCAGGGTTTGTTTACTTCCGGTTTCGGGTGATGTCAGTGAAAGGGGTCTATAAGAGGGGGGAAAAAAAAAGTCCACCAAATAAAGGTCAGGATGTCATTCCAATGGTGTAGCAGCCACAGTCCCACCAAAAGGCGCACGAGAACAAGTCCCACACCGCCATCATAGCCGCTGCGACGGCACCGGGCAACATCACTCGGAACACCAAGCCATGGATCCACAAAGCGAGCACAGATGCAACACCACGTAGAGCACTGGTATGTCCCAAACCGCCTGCAGAGCCCCCGCTACCCCACCGAGCAACATCGCTCGTAACATCATGCCAAGCACTAAAGCACCGCTGCACAGAGCGCTGGACAACCACGATGTTAAAACGAGCAACGAGCTCACTGCAGTCCATAGCTAGGAGCACAGGCATCACCCACGGCGAACCAAGGCCTGAAGGGAACGGACACCCACAACCGGCGGACAAAAACAAACGTCAAACTACACAAAAAAGAAAAACAAAAGAATACGCACGGCGTGCTCTCAACCGAAAATGGAAAAATGACCTTAGCATTACATCATTTGGAAATGGGTATATGAAACAGCCACTCTGCTGTCTTGTGAAGTGTCAAGCATTTGCTTGCAAGATGGTTGATGTGCTTTACAAACACAGATGCTCTACATGGCACAATTATTTAGCTTCTGCATCTGTTTATGTAATAAGCATGAGTCCATAACTGTTTAACTCAAACCTTTTGTAGTGTTTCTTTGTTTTTGTTTTCCCCTCCTCTCCTCAGTTGTTTGTGTCTGTGATTTGCAGGCAGCAGCAGCAGTATGCACAGGCTCTAGCTCAGCAAAAGGCTGTGCTCAGTTCAGCTGCTCCTCCAACACAGCAGCAACAGCAACTTAATCTGTTCCTGCAACAAGCCCTCAAGCTCAGGTGACCCACATGTACACACTTCTTAGTAGCAGTATTCAGTAATTAGAAGGAATGCTGATTGTCATCAGTGCTATAATTTAAACACAGTTTGTCATCCAAGGCTCCTCCATAGTATTTCCTTTTAATATTTCACACATTTTGTTTATGCAGATCTCCAGAACAGCAGCAGAGTCTTTTGCCGCCAGTGACGCGTTCCATGTCTGTTCCAGATTCGGGGTCCATTTGGGATATACAAAACCCCTCTACCCAAGCATCCTGTACGGCAAACATTCAGTCAGCAGCTCCAAGCAGTACGTCATCATTTAAAACTCTCCCTTAAAACCGCGCACACTAACATGAAATACTGATTGAATTGGTGTGTACCTCGGTCTTCTTTCAATAGCAATAGTCTATTTGTTAAAGGATCAGTTTTATACTTGTAAATGGTGATTGAAAGCAAGTCTTACTGACGTAGTTTGAGTCATTTGAATTTTTGAAACCTGAAAAAGGATACTTGTTACCAAGTCATAAAAACATTGAACATAAAATCCTTTCTTTAGTCGCATTTATTTATAATAAATGACATCATAAAGAATTTTACAGCTTCTAATAAGACTGCAGAATTTTAATTGAAAAAAATCTAAATTTTTAGCATTTAAAATAATGATGGTACACTGCAACTCCGCTATAACAAACTCCTTGGGGAAACTCCAAATAGTCCATTATACTGGAAAGTTCATGATACCGGACCCACTTGTCACACCAAACGCTCACTCTTGCGTAAAACAAGACCAACCGTGATTAATTTATATTTACGCTTAATTCACTTGCATATTTATAAAGTAAAGGAAATGCCACTCTTTTCTATGTATCATGTAAAGGAGGTGGATGGACGGATGTAATTGTACTGTGTACGTTTACAAATGGGCAGGCAAACTGATCCAAAACGTAATGCGAAAGCAGAGTGAGGAAACCGGCAAGGGTCCTGCGAAGCCGAGGCAAGAATGAACGACAGAATCCAAATAAACAAAACGGTCAAAACCAGAAGGGCAATACAGAGAGACATGAGGGGTGTTCACACGGCACATATTTGCATCGATGCTGCACCGATGTATTTTGTTGCGATATATCTTACACCGGTGTAAATTTTGTGGAGCGTTCACACGTCACAAACCTGCTTACTAGAGAGAAGCGTGTTAGCACCGGTGCAGCCCCACTTGCGGTCACACGGCAGTTTTTGCGACCGTGCTATACGATAGTAATAATGCGGAAATGAAATATGCGCATGCGTGAAAATCTACTTCCTTTTCCCGGTTGTCATGGCATCACTAAGTGCCGGGAAAACAACGTGGATGAAGACACCAGTGTTGCCAGGTACTGCTGACGTTTTCCAGCCCAAAATATGTTCAAATCCGCCAAAATGCACTTAAAACCGCCCAATCTGGCAACACTGGAAGACACGCAGTTCTCTTGTTGTTGATATTCGCCATTTTGGAAGCGCAAAATACCAGGATGCAAGTTATGCAATGCCCGTATGTAATCAACTCTCCTGACGCGTAGCAAGTCTACCCCTGTAGCGTTCAGACGTCCCATTTTATATCGGTGCTGCCCCATAAACTAGCATTTACTCTGGAGTAAATTTCTTAAACCATCTCCCGAGCAGGGTTAGATTTGCACCGGTTTAAGCAGCTTTCAGGGGCTACACCGGTATAACTTTGTACCGTGTGAACTATCTACCGGGGCAGCCCCGGTGCTACACCGCAGTAAAAGTTGCCGTGTGAACACCTCTGTGGTACAGCACATATATTTCGCAAAGTGTGTGTGTGTTCAGAGTCCTTATAAGTGACCTGTGCTCTTATCAGGAATATTTTCATGGCAATTAGTCCTCATGAGCTTGAGCGCGGCGTGCATGTGAGTAGCAGTGCGAAGCAAGTTGCTGTGCGCGCATGTGACACAATGTCAAAAAAAATAATGCAAATGTTGTAAATTTTCAGTTAGTAAAAGTATGATACTATTATCCCTTCAGTTTTACTTGCCTGAGAAATTTGCCATCCTGGATTGCTTTAATTTTAGGTGCATACTCCTTTATCACGAATTTCTTCTTCCAAGTCTCACACTCGGTTCACTGACCTGAGTTAAAGGATCACGAACGGAAGCAATGATTTCTTTATGGAAATGACTGAGGTTACCAGTATATCATTGCCAGTGTCCACTCACTAACTCTCTTAATGTTTTCTAAATCTTCACCATTCAGTTCATTCATGTGTTGCAATGACCTCGCCACTGATGTCCAGTGTCATTTCATCCTTTTATGGCTCGTTTGATCACCATTCTCAATAATTGTTCGTTTGCTACACCTAAGCAAGGCTTTTTAAGTCTTGGTTTTATGGCATTAACACATTATCTGATTGACTGCAGACTTGTTTGTCTCTGGGGGAAGAGGAGTGCATGGCTCAGTGATTTGAGGTGGGGGGGTTGAGAGGACTCTGACTCATTCACTACGTTTACATGCACATAGAGAGAATCGAATTTCTGCCGTTGCTCGACTGAAATCGAAGTTCAAAATGCCATGTATACACCTTAATTCGGCTGAAATTGAACCGAACTTGATTTCTCGGAATCGAGCTACACGACCTAGTTTATGCGATTTCTGCCGAGCTACTTTGTGCATGTATACCCTATCGAGCTAGTTGTCGAGCTACTTCCGGAAGTGACGAGTGACGAGACCACAAGCGGGAAACACAACAGCCTCGGTCGGCATGACAACAGTAGTAGCGAGCAGCAGAAGAGGTCAGGAGGAACAAACGAAGAAGAGAAAATGGCGATGTAGAGCTCTCTGAAGTGTGGGTGGAGCACAGAGGACGGCAGGACAAAGCTTCTGGTACTAATAGGCTTTTTATTGTCAGACTTTTCAGTTTAACAGCCTACTTTTATTCTTGAGAGAAAAACACACGTACGCGCGCGCACTGTGTTCTAGTCCCGGGATGAGCTCTCCCCTCTGCTCTCCCTCTGCCTCCTTAAATAGGGCGCGGTTACTGGGAAGACACACAAACACAGGTTAATTACCGTCAGGTGAAGTGATTCTGCCACTCACCTTCCCTGGCTCCGCCCTCCTGTCACAGACCGGCGCTTGACCACGCCCCCACTGCCACAGGCAAGCAGAAACGTGCACTTCTGGAGCAATGAGGAGACAGAGTTCATGCTCATTCAGCTTAAGGAGTTGAATATATTAAAATTCATGGACGGGAGAAAAACGCGCAATGGAGAACACGGAACTGATAACTTTGTTTACACTCTTGAATAGCTCTTCTTCATGACGACAAGTACCAACACGATGGGGCGTGTTGCGCCACCTGTGGCTCGGGTGCACAATGCACCTCACACAATAGCCCGATTTCATTGTGTGCATGTAGGATTGGATTTCTCTGGCACCCTGCTGGGACCTTCAGCTCGATTACCGACAGCAGCTTGATTTGGATGTGCATGTAAACGTAGTCACTGTCACTAAGGGCATGGGACATTATATGCGAAAGTTCATCATAAGAGTTTGTTATAGCAGGGTTGTAGTGTACTTGACAGCCTTAAAGGGTATATTCTGGACCAGTTTCGTGTTTTTTTTTTTTTTTTTTTATATGAAAGTATGTCCCTTTACACACAGATCCAGAAGGGTAATTTTGCACAAGGCCATCTGTCTACAGCAGAAAAAAATAAAATTACAAAACGCGTCTGTAAAAATCCCAAGGGAGTCTGGAGCCAGATTCGTGACGTTACCTGTGGAAGCGCCAGCAGGCTGCGCGAGCTTGCACAGTTTCAGTGCACAGCCTGTGTAGAGGAAGCGCTTCCATTTCTCTCTCATTGTCCGGTCTTTTGGAAAACGATGAGTACTAATCCCATCATGATTGGTGTTGCTTCACCCTCCTACGATACATCTGTTAACCATTTTAATAATTACGCGATAACGAAGAAATTTGCAGAAAACCACCAGGTCGTTTTCTCATAAACAAACCAGTGCTGACGTAGGATTCAGAGGGAGGCGTCCCGCACGCGATGTCACGGATATCAATGTTTGCCGGGAAATCCAAATGCCAAGTTTTTTCAGAGGCGGACCAATTCACCTCAAATGGCTCGATTTCAACTGAATTTTTCTGGTATTGCGCAAGTAAAAAAAAAAAAAATTGTGCAAAATGTGACAGATATTTGACCAAAGTTTAATATAAAATAGGAGAATTACATTGATCTTGCTCCTGAATTTACCTGTGATATGCAGTTTAAGGTGGTGATACACAGGGCAACTTTTTGGGCAATTTTGCCACCAACGGGCAACCAGGTAAGACAAGGTGACCAATTAGGGCAGCAGACAATTGATAACCAATCAGATAAGAGCAAATCTATTGTCGGAAAGACACAGACACTAGGGTGCATCAGTTGCCTTCACTTTCATAAAATCTGACGCATTTTTGTTTGGGTGTTCCTTTTCACCAATAAAGACATCCTGTAAAATTTTTTGACCATATTCAAAAGTCTAATGGTGGCACCATGAGGTTCATTTTTTGCCAAAAAACGCTTATTTCATGTTTTCGCGTAAGATTTGAATCACAATGTTGGACTCCATTTATTGATTTCTTGTGACCCAGAGATCATGTTAAGAACCTTTGCAAGGGACTGAGAAGCATTAATGTGATTCATAATACATTTGTATTGTTTAAAAGTAGTTGAACAATGATTCAATGAACAGCTAAAACTCAAACTGTGCTTGATAATATATTTAGAATATATACTAAAAATGTTTATCTAAGATATTTGGTATACTCTATAAGGTGCCATAATGTTTCATGAAAAGTGATCGAAATTTTGTCATAAAAGTCATAAAATAGCAGCTTTTTCCATAACTTTGAGCTCCTGGTGCCACCATTAAACTTTTGAATTTTGTCAAAATATTTCACCCAGTGTGTTTTCTTACCAAAAGGAACATAAAAACAAAAATGCATCACGATCGGAGGAACTTTTCATTTTTAGGGGGCAACTGATGCGCCCTAACAGACACTGCAAAGATGGACACTGAAACATTTGCAACTGTCACTTTTTTTGTCTTGGCTTCAGCCTTTATTTTGCTCAAGTATCACTTCTGGAGCAAAACTGAATAGATACTCTGGTCAAAAGAGAGTTTGCTATTTTAACAAGTCAAAATAACCTAATTCTGTTTATTAACACTTTAAATATCCTTTAAAACTGCTACTAACCTCAATCACATATGCTATAACTAATAACTGACTTGTACATCACAAAAACATAATCGTTGAATTCTCATCCCAACAAAAAAGAAAAAGGGACATGGATGGCTGCTGAGGAGGAAAATGGGGTGACTGAGCTCCTGAAAGGCTTTCTTTTTTAGATCCCGAAGTTTGCACTGTTTCGCTCTTGGGTTCCACAAATAGTCATGCGCTGTCTGTGAATTAGATCAGACAATAAGTTAATCTGTTACAACTCGCAAAAAAAAAAATCATCATTAGCTGCACATTACTTTTAACTTGAGGCAAGAGAGCTAATGTTACTATCGATAACTTTTAGCTAACTGTTAGCAGAAACCACCGCTAAATCTCATTCAGTCTCTATGGAGTGGTGGTTAGCTAACGACAGTTTTACGCTTAGGTTAAAAAGAAAGTGTCTAATTACAATCTGAGCACACAAAAATAGATGCATGTTGGTTTTCTAAGCATTTGATGAGGTAAATTCACCACTTTGAGTTTACACACAACTTGTCGGCAAGGGGGAAAAAAAGTTCTCTCTTTGTCTTCGCTCCACTGCTGGAGACGCTGCTATCCTTTGTTGAAAATTTCAGAAGCTCTCAGGTGGTCATGTGATTCGCTGCTAGCACTCTAATTGGATGATCTTAAAAAGTTGCCCAAAATGAACAGAATTGTTCAGATGGAAATTATGTTGCTCAATCTCAGTGGGAAAGTATCAGCACAGTTGCCTGGCAACACTGCCCAAAAAGCTGCCCCGTGTATCGACACCTTTACAATTTAAATGTCTGTGAAGTTTATTAGAGAATGTGAGTGTGAATGGTTGTCTGTGTGTCAGCCCTGTGATGACCTGGCGACTTGTCCAGGGTGTACCCCGCCTTTCGCCCGTAGTCAGCTGGGATAGGCTCCAGCTTGCCTGCGACCCTGTAGAACAGGATAAAGCGGCTAGAGATGTATAAAAAACACACATACAGGTAGTCGTCGACTTAGACTACGTTCAGACTGCACCCTGAAACGACCCATATCCGATTTTTTTTGCCCATATGCGACCTGTATCTGATTTGTTATTGACAATCTGAACGACACAGATCCGATTTTTTTTCACACGCGACCCAGGCCGCTTGGATATGTGGTCCTAAATCCGATGCATATCTGATATTTTCACATGCGACTGCAGTCTGACCGGACAGGTCGCATTCATGCGACCTACACGTCATCAACAAGAGACAAACGTCACTATTCTGCGTTGGCTAATCCCACCTCTTTGGTGGAAAACAACAACATTTGTACAGTTTTCAGAATTTAAATAGACTTTTATAGAATTGATCAAGCTAATGGTGGATTTGGTAGGGACCTGGATGTTTATCTGTTAGCCTGATTAAATAAAACAGTTTCTATAACGGATTTATAACTTAAACCATCCTGTACCACATCGCCAGGTCTCGCCTCATCTCCATAGCAAACTGCACTGGTGTTTCTGCACCTTGAGCCAGCGCTGAGAGAAGCTGCAGAATTCAGCTGGCTATAAACAATCTCAATAAATATTTATAAAAATGTAGAAAAAGTTTATTAATATGACGAAATAAATATGTGCAAATTATTAAGCCTGAATTAAGAGTTTGGTAATACAGCGGCCGTATCCCAAATGACTGCCTACTGAAGCTCGAGTGCACTATATAGAGTTTAAAAATCCATTACTTCCTAGTAACATGTAGTGCACTTATATAGAAATTAGAGACATATTTAGGAGTCAACCCTCGTTACCAGGCTACACGTTTTCATTTCAGTTCAGAAACAAAAACACACACGAGACCTCACACTTTAACACTAACCAGATAATTAAACAAACAAAAAAAAAAATCATTAAACTTGAAGAGTGCACTTTTTTTTTTTTGTTTACATATTAGGTAGATGTGCTTATTACGTGTCAATTTGCGCATGCGGGACACTTTTGGGTCGTTTTCCGTTCATATTGGAGATCGCATACAAGTCTCATGTAATTGGTAATGTGAGCAGCCTAACAAAAAAATCCGATTTCACAACAAATCGGATATGGGTCGTTTCAGGTTGCAGTCTGAACGTAGTGTTAGGACTGCGTTTGGTTACGACTGACCGGTCGTAAACCGATCTGGTCGTCAGTCGGCCTATGTTAAATGAACGCAAGTATATTGTGATGTGTAATGATATTGTAATCATCTTAAAGTCTATTATTTTATCAACATTTTCTTATTTCATTACCATGGCTCATTATTTGGTTTAAGTCAAACACTGCATACTACACTGCGTACAGTACAATTCGTTTAATACGTGCAAAACAAAAAATATGAAATACAGGTGTGAAAAATAGAAAACATTTTAGTTTGAAACATACCAAAATACAAATGTAAAACATAGCAAAATACAAAATTTAGTGACCGCTGGCATCACTGGTGCTTGGCTGTGGGTCGCCTACATCATCATCAGCTGTTGCAGCGCTCGGGCTGGCGGGAGCATTTGCTCGTTTCATAAACCAGGAGCTGGGGCGGAAACTGTATGACGGAATGCGTGAGGGAGCGCGAGAGAGACTGCGCATGTGCCTGGAGCTGGGGCGGAAACTGTTGTATGCGGCGAGAGGTGCTGCCGGGAGCTGGGGCGGAAACTGTCATGCGCTCAGCTGGGAAACACCTTGCCAGTCATAACCAGACAGTCGTAAAGTCGATCGGTCGTAAGTCGACGACTACCTGTATATGGAATGTTTAATTCACATTTAATTTAAAGGCTGCTTCTGCCTATGGAATTTCTTATATGACTTAACTAATTGTAGTCTTAAAATATTCTGTTCTGTGTTGAGTAAACGCAAGATGGTGTGAAACGATGGTTTTATAAAGTCATTTTTTAATATTGTCATGCCAGCTCTGAAGGTGTTGGCTGTTTTACTACATTGGCGTCGTTTTCCTAATTGTACTACTTATTTTAGCTCATTCCAATTGAATGGATTTTGTAACGAAGGTACTGGAGTTTGACCTGCTGTGTATTGATAATGCTGTCATTGCCTCGGACATTATGGGTTTGTCTGGCATTATTTTACCTGCTTGTTCTGGAGGTGAGTGTAGGAGAGGCAGCAGGCTGTAATCTCAGTAATCCATTTAATTTTCTGAGATTTCACAACCTTGTCTTCATCATGGTTTTGTTTTCCTGTGCTCTCACGACGGTTTGAGAACTGGATTCCACTTTGTAAAGGTCATGTGGTTGATGTGGGTTGCCTTTTGCAAATAATGTTTTGATTAGAGGGGTGTAGTTCATGCAGTGCTTTCAGTCCACGCACAATTTTTTTTTCATGCAGTTCTTTCCCTAGAGCTATTCATGGGGGTGTTTGTGTTGTTCATTACTTGTAACGGTCTCAATCATGAAAACTAACCATAGAATATGCGATGACAGGAAACCCAACAAGTTCAAGTTACTGCAATCTCTGTTGCACAGGAAACCAAATTATCGATCTGTAGATGCATGTATTAAAGCTGCCTCATGCAGTATTGGTTAAAATTTGAATGAGGTTTACTGAGATCAGGTTAGGTAAGTGAAGCCTTTGCTTGTGAAATGATTCATTTTGAACATCGTGGCATTGCTGGGAGTTGAATGAGACAGCACAGCCATTTTAGCATGCGTTACTGAAAAACTCCTGGCTATTTTGATTTTGCATGACGCTGGCAAAGCTCTGTCCTTAAATTTACATAGATGGTTAAGAAAGAGCAGTATTTCCCCTAATTTATTTATTTATTTATTTATTTATTTTGGGGCTGGGGGTGTTGCTGGATTTTGTTTTTGGACCTTAGTGGGTGTGTTTGCATGGATGCAAACGGCGCGCCTTTTGGCGGATGCCGCCTTTTTCACGGCTGTCTGTGGGACTTGTGTGAATCGTGCAGATCTGATGAGCTTTTTTTTGGGGGGGGGCGTTGGAGTGTCTGATTTATAATTTCATCAAAGTAAATTCTGTATTAAAATTACTAAATAAGCAAATGCCGTTACAGTCCATGAAACATAGGAAGTATAAGTATGAGAAGAAAACAGTAAATCAGAAAGCTGCGCACGTAAAGCCAATTGGCTGCGCGCCATTATCTGCTGCTGGCTGCACTTCACTGCACGCGCAAGGATTTCCATCAGTCCAACGTAAGTTACGTAATTGGCTTTACGTGCGCAGCTTTCTGATTTACTGTTTTCTTCTCATACTTGTCACACATGCAAACTCCTCACCTTTCGGCGAAATTCGCCGTTTTGGTCCCAAAATAGGTCACTTGTGTGAATCGTGTAGATCCGAAGAGTTTTTTTTGGGGGGGGGGTAGGCAGGCTACAACGCTATTGTTGCCAAACATTTCACTTACAAGGTTACAGCCAATCAAGATAAACAGTTACTAACACGCTTCTTTTCCATTGGAATTCTGATCAGCTGGTGCACAACCCACTGCTGGTTGTCAGTCCTCGCTTACGAATATTCCACAGATTCAGACCGCAAAGTCACCTTTTTATAGAGAGATCTGGCAACCTCATCTCGCGACTGAATCTGAATACCAATGGAACAGTTTCCAGCGCGCTCGGGGGTGAATAACCATGGGCGGATCTACCGGGGTGGCATATGCCACTCTAAAAGAAAGCCTTGCCACCCCTGCTGCTACCCCAGTTGGCACCGACGAATTCGAAGAAAAATTACGGCCAATTTGACATTTACGTGCGCGAATTTCCAATGTCCGACTGTGGCGAATGCAGCACGAGATAACGCCAGAGATTGGTTGTTTTGGAAAATTGAGAGGCGCGAAGCGAGGGAGCCAGGAGTCGCGAGGAAAGGAGACACGGGAGGAAAGGGGTAAAAGCTGATTAACTATCTATCAAAAAATGAAATTATAATGAATGAACAGTGCTAGTATAGTTGCGATGCTGATTTTGAGAGGATAAAAATCAGGTTGGAGAACGTTATTTAGCTAACTATACATGTAAGGCAAAAAGAGTGTATTTCCGGTAACCCGACCGATCGAGAATTTCCGCGTCGAAATTGCCGACCGTAAAGTTTTTATTACAAATTTCCCTCGATATTTTAGTGTAAGTGGCGTTAGTTTGTCATAATTTTTTGTTTCAACGCATTCAAGTTGTGAAAGAAACAATAAAAAGTAAAATGTTTTGCCACTTCTATCAGCCCTCCTGGCTGTAATGCAAATTGCTTCCTCTTCAGTATACAAGTGCACTTCCCTGGCAGGGAAAAACACTACATTTTGCCGCCTATGTAGTCCCCTATTTATACAAATAGGAGTCATTCAGGATTCAGTCATGTTTTTGCTCCGTGTTTTTGCTCGACCCAAGTTCTACAGTAGGCTAGGCGAGGCTGTCTGCTTTTAATGGAAGTAGCCTAGCCTAGGACGTTAAACCATATTTTCACGTTATTTCTTGATAAGGTGTTTTCACATTATCACATGAAAATATCATGAAATTACGTGATATGTTATTACATGATAAATATATTGTAAAAACGTGATAACTCTGTTAACAATATCTTTTCACGTAATTGAGTCTAAGCCAATTTTTTTTTTTTGAGTGTGACAGCAATACGCTTCCGCAGATCATAACTCGAACTCTTGCGATATTTTTTTTATTCGTTTAAAGATTTTAAAACACTTATTTTATTATGATGTGTGGTATAAAGGATTCTGTGCCAAAATACTATTTTGTAAGATGTTTACTTGTGTTAATTTTTTCGAACAAAATAAAACAAATTAAGAAAAAAAAATTCCTACCTACCGACCTTATTTTAGTATTTCATGTTACCTGAAACACACCTTTTTTTTTTTTTTTTTTTTTTTTTTTTTTTTTTGGCCTAATGTTAGCTAGGTCTGACATTAGTTTTGTGTAAAGTCGGCCACAAAAGTTAATATTGATTCACCGTCTGTCAAGGAAAACATTGCTATTGGCTGAAGCTTATGATTCAAATATTGAGGATCTTAAACATGAGTTACATCAGACGAGGAGAGTACTAGACAGAAAAAAGGGGGAACAGGAGAGTCCTACCACTCTCATGGAGTTCACTGTTTTTGGACCCATACCAAGATGATGATGTTGTTGTTTTTTTTGAGTTGTTCAGGTTGTGTAAAATAGCGGTTGTCTTGCCTGTGAGCAGTGCATCCTGTGAACGAAGTTTTTCATCTCTCAGGCTCATAAAGACTTATTTGCGGTCGACTATGACAGAAAAGAGACTATCAAGTTTGGCTGTACTCAGCATTGAATCAAAGCGCACAAAAGCATTAGATCTTGATAAATTTGTGAAGCGTTTTGCTGAGCAACATGGAAATCACCACATTCAGCTGTTGTAGGCATGACAAGTTCATGTTATGCTCACTGGTGAGCCTTTACAAAGCGTGAGGGGAAAAAAAACTATAAAATGTGACACTGGTGTAAATGGTTTAAATCATGCTGAACTTGAAGCAGTGTTGTTATTGTTGTTTTTTAGTGTCTGTTCTTTTGCATATACAGTATAAAACTGTCCAGAAACGGTATAGACCTCATCTGAGAATGTGTGTTCTTTGTGAACAATAAAGGCATGAGATTAAGTTTATCTGTATGAGTTTGTAAATGGCAGTCTGTGCCCTTTTGTAGTGTGTACATACTATTTGTCGTCAAACTGTGATTAAATTCAGTATATATACATGTCTGTAATACGTTGCCACCCCTCAAAAATTCCTGCCCCCCTCTTGCCACCCCATAAATATTTTTCTAGATCCGCCCCTGATTTCACATAGGTGATGTCTTTAAGAAAATTGACAGACAGGGATTGGCCAGGTGTGTCCTCTGGGGTAGGTCTGTTAGATAGCACAGGCAGTAATATATACCTTTTTGTAAATAGCCCACTGTGTTGTACACAGGGGTGAAAATTAACTTCACAAAATATCAAACTTTACCGGCCACTGACAAATAAATGGTACAATTTACCGGCCACTCAACAGTAACTTATTAAGACATGTTTATGGAAAGTTATTTTGTACTGTATTAAATTCAAGATGTCACTGGTTGCAATTTTTTTTGTAACGTAGACTACGAAATGTACTTTTGCGCGCGTGCCGTGTCCCCGTGCATCCTTCTCACCTTTTTCACCCCTGACCAGTTTGCATGCCTGCTTGTACTTCCTATGTTTCATGGACTGTAACAGCATTTGCTTATTTAGTAATTCTAATACAGAATTTACTTTGATGAAATTATAATCAGACACTCCAACCCCCCCCCCCCCCCCCCCCCCCCAAAAAAAAAAAAAGCTCATCGGATCTGCACGATTCACACAAGTCCCCCAGACAGCCGTGAAAAAGGCAGCATCCGCCAAAAGGCGTGCTGTTTGCATCCATGTGTTTGGGGGGTGAGAATATAATGGTAGGGGAAACACTGAAGACATGCCAGGGCTTCAGGTTTGGAGGCTTATATATTGTAGTGGATATTTGTGGATGAATGTATGCATGCAAGATGTCTCAAAAGTATATTCATTCTCCCCTAGCATGGGAAGGCACAAGTGTGTGGGACTTGCCAATAGACACCATACCTCAACCAACTATTGAACAGATGCAACTGGAGAAGGCTAAAGCTGCAAAGGTATGCCAAACAATCCTGGTTTTCTGCATATAACAAACGATTTATTTGCTGAAGAAAATACAGAACAGTAATCATAAAACAATAAGTAATTAGTATTCAGTGTTACAGCTAGCTTTCCAAGAGCGCAGGGTGCCAGTGGTTATCATGGGTGGTTTTTCGTGTATCTACGGCAGTTTTGCACACATCACTATAGACAAAGAATCTATCATGAAAAATTAGCCATACTGGGCAACTATGCAAGGTAGATTAGTTTTGTAAAATAAACTAAGCAAATATGAAACTTGAGTTAAAGGGGTACCAAATATAATATATACAGTTGCTGATGTGACAAAGTAACGTATTCTTAAGTATTCTATCAAATTTATATACTAGAAAACAACGAAATATCTTGGTAATTGTAAATATAATAGTCGGTACGCTAAACGGCACAAGAGTCGCCATTTTTAAAAGACCGTGACGTCAGCCCTACCCACTGCACTAGGAGAGAAGCGTGTAATCATGGCGTCGGGCGCATCAAGTGAAAGCGACAGCTCTGTCGAATCGTACGAAGAGATCCCGCAAGAGACACTGCAAGCAGGCTATGGCTTAGAAGGGTACCAGTTTGAACCTAGGAGAGGTACTCTCGACTCCGGTGATGACGAAAGAAGAGAAGAAAGCTCGAACTCGCTTGGTGTTTTTCAGCGGAAACGAGTGAAAAGACACGTCTGGAGGATCGTTATGCTTTCCATCGGTCCTGTTATTACACCCGAAAGCAACACACGGTGGCATTGTGTAGCCGATCACTTACAATTCATCCTACTTTCCGATTCACACGTGCTATTCCCAACCTCAATGAGCCAACACAACTGGGCACATACATACGTCATGAGTGTTACGCAGAGAAAATGAACGTGCATTCTGATTGGATAAAATTAATATCATGGCGGGCTGTTCAAACTGCGGAAATAGTTTGCTCGAGCTACTTTCAAAACACTATAACTTTCCAACCTTAGAACAAAAAACTTTTGTAAGTCTTGAATAAGGTTCGTTAATGTGTGTTTTATTGTTATATTTACTCTATATATTGCCCTCTGTTCCCCTTTAACCAGTTTAATACAATGCTTCATAATAGTATTATTAATACTATACAGAGCTACACACACATTAAGTGACATTATCAGAGTTGACTAATTTGAACAAAGGCACTTTAACCCTCTGTGGTCGAGAGCTTTGCCAGTGAAACTCAGCAGGTTTAGAATAAATAGGTCATACATTTAGATAAATATCTCCATGAGTTTATCATACAAGCATGATAAACATATTGACAAACTTGGCACTTTCCTGTGTGCCCACTACCAGATATTATATATATATATATATATATATATATATATATATATATATATATATTATTTTTTTTTTTTTTTTTTAATTACCTAAATTAGATGAAACACAAAACTTGTCACCTTCCTCAGTCACACCGGAGTTGGAGCGCTGAGCGTGCATTCCTAAAAGACTTCACATGGTAACGGCATGATGATCTCTTTCGGTTTCGATTGGTTTCTCTTTCGTGGTGGGAACGCCTACCATAAACGGGATAAAATCTGTCCGACAGAGTTTAGGCTTTTTGGATGTAAATCTTGTTGCGGGATGGCGCGCAGATTTTGTGCGTCTCAGATGATTCAGGACAGTGATTCAATTCATGATTCATTTCATGATTCTGAGCAACGATTCAATTCAACCTTGAGAACAGCGACACTGAGTGGTGCTTTTATTTTGTTTTGTCAGCACATCTTAGAAATTTGTGAAGAAAAACTTAAACCGTTGTGAATATTTTACATAAAATGTGTTGGCAAATAACCCCACGTTATGTTTTTAAAAAATAGCGGAGAGCTCCCCTAATAAGACAGAGTATGACACTGACCCATGCTAATAGTGTGCTGTGACTGGTCAACATTACTTCCACTGGAAGTCCGCATCATTCGTTGGTACTCGTGAGGGCACACTTTGTTTCCATGGCGGAAGGCATGTCTAGGGCGCATTTAAATGTGGGTATTTGAGGTCAGGGCGCAAGTTCTAGAGGGCCCTACTAAAATAAACTGATGAACACTGTATTTGTTCAATTTAATGAACAGCTTTGTTGCAGCTAATTTAGGAAATGTTACCATGTTTTGGCCTCAGTCATATAGAATATGGATTGTAGCCTGAATTTTGCCTCTCGAACACCAGAACTCATGTGCTTCTGTTTTTGGTGCTTGTGTAATTGCCATCTGGTCGTCTTAAGCTGGAGATGGAACTCCGAGTCAAACGAGAAGAGGAGGAGAGGAAGCGTCTGGAGGAGGTGCTGCGGGCACAACAGGAAGAAGAGCGCAAACGTTTGGAGGAAGAGGAATTGGCTCGACGGAAGCAGGTCAGGGAAATGAGGACTTTACACAAAGGGACAGTAAGTTTTGTGCTTGGGCCTGTGGGATTATCCACATCAAAACCAGACCTGTATGTTGCATTTAATATTGGTTACATCATAAACAGTATTTGGGCTTTACTTTGTCACACCTCTTTTGATAATTTGTAAAGGTCAAAGCATACATCATGTGGGTTGTTTTTTTTTTGTGTGTGTGACCTGTGTTTGTATCCAGCACCATTCTCCAACCCATAACCACTGGCAAAAATGAAAATGTACAGAAATCATGTACTTTTTTTTTTATTTTAAACTTGTACAAGAAACGGTTGCAGCAGGCTAGATGAGGGAGGTGTCTGTGTGAGAGAGATCTGAAACCAGTTTGTGATCACTGTTATTCTTACTCAGTTGAAGTGTTTCCATGTTTCAATAAAGTAGATGATTTCAGTCTAACTGAAGGCTCCCAGTCATGGCTCGAACATTTTGTTTTGGGCAACTCTAAGGCCCCAAATTCATCTTGGGCTCCTTATAGAGTGGGTCGAGTAAGTAAGAGTTCAATTAATGTTTTTCATTTGTGTGATTCGATATCGATTGTTAAAAATTATGGCTTGATCTTTTAGGCTAACAGGGCTCGACATTAAGGACTGCCCGATTGCCCGGGGCAAGTGAAACATGCATTCGGACAAATGGGATATGTCCCTGACATGCCTGACCGGGCAGGCTGGAATGAGCATATATTACCAACTAGCACTACAAAAATGAGGCTTTTTGATCTTTTATTTCAGTTCCTAAAACCATCCCTCACTACGTATCCACTATTATGTCTTGGCTGTTTTCTTAGTCTTGGTTTGATTTACTGCTTTGCAAGTTATTTTATATCCCCCCGCTGTTGTAGTATGGGACACATACTGTTTATAGACCCCTTGTGCATGACGTTACGCATCACGTGATAATTACAACTGGGGTCAGACAGACACCGTCTTTCATGCAAGCAAGGCTTAATCTGTCTTTTAATATGGTTAATTTTTTCTCTTTTTGCTTATTCAAACAGAGAAATGGATAAAAGGCATTACCGTCTCTGCTATCAAGAAAAATGTTAACAAATAGAAGCAAATGCTTCAAGAACAACAAGGAAATGAGTGGTTAAAGAATACAAAGAGAGGAGCTCAGCCTGAAAACTCCAGAGAAATTCACAGTTGTATTTAAAATATATTTTACAAAAACAAAGTCGGAAGTGAGGATGGACGAGTTTGCTTAAGAACCTCGTTTTATTTTTTTCTGCTCACGTTCGAGTCAGCTCCTTCATGAGAGTGTTTGATTTTCTTAAAGGTGAAGCCGCTTCCTTATTCGACACAGAAAACCCAGATTGGTTTCAAACAACTCGGGCATAAAAATCTCAACAAAGAGCGACATGCGCGATAAATCCTGAAAGAACAGATTAAGAGCAGAGAGAGCTGGAGCTTTGTTTCTGTTATCAGAGGAACACAGTCCTGTGAAAGATTTATCTTTTTTTTTTCCTTAATTTTGGATAAAATTGTCCTTTACACGTAAAAAGTAACCAATAAATAAACTTGATCAATAACCAAACTTCAACTCAATGTGTGATCTTCATTTTATGTTGCAATTCACAAGTATTCTATAGTTTTTCTAAAAAAAAAAAATAGTACTCGCAAAATAGGGGGCAAGTGGAAATTAACCCCCACTTGGCCCCCAGGGCAAGTGGGTTTAAAAATTAATGTCGAGCCCTGGCTAATATCCCTTTTTTTTTTTTTTTTTGTTGCAAGGGTTGAACAGTTTTCTAGCGTAACATCCACGATTATGAAACATAGCCAGAGAATTAAATCATCGACCTCTGACTAGTATTAAAGGTGGTTATTAAACGCCCCCCCCCCCCCCCCCCCCGAGATGTTGCTCAAAATATGGAAACCTGCTGTATAGAATGTCATCTCCTTCTGACTGAATCAATGTCAAATTGGAATTGAACTGCATCAGACTGAATTTAATCATTAGCTTGTGAATTCTAATCAAATCGGGGAATCTGGATCAATACCCAGCCCTCATCAGGACTGAGATTAGAAACCTTTTGTTCAGTTTTCAGTCAGGTGTGTGTGTGTATGTATGAGTTCATGAGTATCATTTATGGCATTAATGCCTATTCTGTCTTTGTGTTAGGAGGAGGCATTAAGGAGGCAGCGGGAGCAGGAGGAGTCACAGCGGCGTCAGAAGGAGGAAGAGGAACGGCTGGCTCGGGAGGAGGAGCTCCGTAAGCTAGAGGAGAAGAGGAGAGAAGAGGAAGAGAGGAAGCAAAGGGAAGAATTCCTCCGAAAACAGGTGACCTCTCTGATGTCATGTTAGGCAGACAGTAGACATTTAACTTTCAGTTCAAGGGATTTCAGGCTTCAACTAAAATATAGTGTCGCACTGCCCACGGCTCAGGAAGCATCCGGTATACACTACCGTTCAAAAGTTTGGGGTCACTTTTTGAAATGTCCTTATTTTTGAAAGAAAAGCACTGTTCTTTTCAATGAAGATCACTTTAAACTAATCAGAAATGCACTCTATACATTGCTAATGTGGTAAATGACTATTCTAGCTGCAAATGTGTGGTTTTTGGTGCAATATCTCCATAGGTGTATAGAGGCCCATTTCCAGCAACTCTCACTCCAGTGTTCTAATGGTACAATGTGTTTGCTCATTGCCTCAGAAGGCTAATGGATGATTAGAAAACCCTTGTACAATCATGTTAGCACAGCTGAAAACAGTTTAGCTCTTTAGAGAAGCTATAAAACTGACCTTCCTTTGAGCAGATTGAGTTTCTGGAGCATCACATTTGTGGGGTCGATTAAATGCTCAAAATGGCCAGAAAAATGTCTTGACTATATTTTCTATTCATGTTACAACTTATGGTGGTAAATAAAAGTGTGACTTTTCATGGAAAACACAAAATTGTCTGGGTGACCCCAAACTTTTGAACGGTAGTGTATTTTGGCTACAAGCTTAAAAATTGTGAAAGTTACACCATGATTGGCTCTTGGCCTAAACTTTGGGAAGTTGCAATACAATGTTACAAGATGTAGTCTTGAAAAATGTTCATGGATGCAGACTACAGGAAGAGGTCTGTGTTTGGTCATCCGTGGATGGCCTCTGTGGGTTCTTGATCATGTGGATCAGATTCTCTAGCTAAAGTAACTTAAAAGTTTGAGGGAAAAGTTGTCACCACTCCATAATTTCCAGTTCCTCCATGTTTGTGTCCATTTTTTTTTCCCCCAGAAAGAATAGATTACAGCCCACCATCTTGTCTAATTTGTTCATGTTTCCAAGATTAGCTAATTTTGTAGGGTTAAAGTTTGGAAGTCGGCCCAATATGAAATTAACTGCTGCTAGATGCGGATTGCTTGTCCAGAGGAGTCTATTAGGTGGTGTTTACATTAGACCGTATCAGCGGATCATCAGATTAACGTTTTTAAAACGATTCGCGTGCACACAGCAACTCCAATACACGATTCGCGTGCACACAGCAACGCCAATACACGAATACGCTAATCACATGACTTAGACGGCACGCAAGTTGAAATGTGTCAGTGCGGCTCAGCGCTTCCTCCTCAGCGGCTGCGCTCCAAATCACTCTGCCCTGAACAGCGAGTCCCCTCTGGAGGGTGCGCACTCCGGCCCTGCGCAGCTCACAGAGCGCGCGAGTGAAGCGCACGAGCAGTGATTCGGGACTGAGCCACTGTGTGTGTGATCCCAGTGCATATCGGGCATGCGCAAGTCACTTACCACTTGCAAGTGGAAGGATGGCAAGCCTAAAGACAATCATAACTACACAATGGGCAGTATTTGCGTCTTACCATGAACAACATTAAGAATGGCAAAGCATTATATTCATACTTTTATACTCTCTAATGAAAAACAAAAAGGTGATACAAGGCGGAAACAATAGCAGGAAGTGAAGTCCGTGCCGTTTTTCAGCAGTTTAGTCACATGACCAGCATGGCATGAACAACGCCAGCGAATCAGGAAGGTGGATGTCACAGTGACGTTGTCCAATGACGAAGTCAGCTAGAGCTCAGCACTGCATTTCCTCGTATCTCAATGTTTACACAGCACCAGATCAGATACGAACTGGGTTGAATACGTGGGCCCTGGCGGATTCAAGTTGTTCCGCCTGTGGAGTCGTTTCCCGGCGTTTTAATGTGAACGGACAGTGCATCCGCGACGAAAACAAGACGGATACGGTCTAATGTAAACACCACCTTAGTCTTTCAGGTGGGCTTGGTTTTTACATTATAGTGGAGATCACTAGATTTGATCCTTTCAGGAGACATGTTTAGAGGACAGGGACTATGCATTTGTACTCGCAATGCAACAAAGCCACAGTCAATTCTTTTTCAATTTATTATCTACTTGCTTGTGATGGCAGTGTGGAGATGAGCAACCTCTGAACTGAGATTTTCTTAATCATATGCAAATTAGTAGTAGTAGTAGCAGCAATTTTTTGGACTGACCTTTTGCAATGGGTTGTCCAGTGTCCTCAGAAACCTCTTTTTAAAAAAAAAACAAAACAATCCAGTGCCTTGTGATTTTTACAGTTTGCGTAGTAAAGATGTCTAAAGCAACGTTAAGACATTTTTGATGCTTTTAACTACAACTGAAAGCCCAACAGTAAACACCCACAAGTGTTCATAGCTCGTGCCACACAACGAGAGCTATACTGGAGGTAACTAGAGGGACTTGTCAATCCATCTGACAAAAGGTGTAAATTGCCCGAGAGGACATTCTGACTTATTCAAATGCTGTCAAGATGCAGAGTTATGAGTTTTTCTGAAATGCATCTCTCTTCCATTAACATTTGAACCAGGCTTGTAGTACTCGAGTCTGACTCGTGCCATAATTTTAAGGACTCGTGACTTGACTCAGACTTGAGCACTGATGACTCAGACTTGGACTCGTACATTAACTGCATTAGGACTCAGAAAATGGAGACTAGCTTGCAACAATAATTTGGCATAAGATATTTACAGTGCCTTGAAAAAGTATTCATACCCCCTTGAACTTTTTCACATTTTTCCACCTTACAACCACGAACTTAAAAGTTTTTTATTGAGATTTTATGTGCTAGACCAACACAGAGTAGCACATAATTGTGAAGTGAAACGAAAATGATAAATGGTCTTCAAAATTTTAAACAAATAAAAATCTGAAAAATGTGGTGTCCATTAGTATTCAGCCTCCCTGCGTCAATACTTTGTAGAACCACCTTTTGCTGCAGTTACAGCTGCAAGTCTTTTGTGGTATGTCTCTACCAGCTTTGCACATCTAGACACTGAAATTTTTGCCCATTCTTCTTTGCAAAATAGCTCAAGCTCAGCCAGATTGGATGGAGAGCGTCTGTGAACAGCAATTTTCAAGTCCTGCCACAGATGCTCAATGGGATTTAGGTCTGGACTTTGACTGGGCCATTCTAACACATGAATATTCTTTGAGCTAAACCATTCCATTGTAGCTCTGGCTGTATGTTTAGGGTCATTGTCTTGCTGGAAGGTGAATCTCCTTCCCAGTCTCAAGTCTTTTGCAGCCTCCACCAGGTTTTCTTCCAGGATTGCCCTGTATTTAGCTCCATCCATCTTCCCATCAACTCCGACCAGCTTCCCTGTCCCTGCTGAAGAAAAGCATCCCCATAGCATGATGCTGCCACCACCATGTTTCACAGTGGGGATGGTGCATGCAGGGTGATGAGCAGTGTTAGTTTTCCGCCACACACAGCGCTTTGCATTTAGGCCAAAAAGTTCAACTTTGGTCTCATCTGACCAAAGCACCTTCTTCCACGTTTGCTGTGTCCCCTACATGGCTTCTGGCAAACTGCAAACGTCCCATTGTTTCAACAATGGCTTTCTTCTTGCTACTCTTCCAAAAAGGCCAGATAGATTTGTGGAGTGTACGACTTGTAGTTGTCCTGTGCACAGATTCTCCCACCTGAGCTGTGGATTTCTGCAGCTCCTCCAGAGTGATCATGGGCCTCTTGGCTGCTTCTCTGACCAGTGCTCTCCTTGCTCGCTCGCTCTGTCAGTTTAGGTGGACGGTAGAGGTCTGCGCGGGTCGGATTTTGCAGTCCCGCTCGCGCCCGCAAAGATTATGATTTTCAGTCCCGCCCGCGCCTGCCATATTTTGTCCCGCTCCCGCCCGCAAATCCCGCATGATGCAGACGTTCGCGTTATTTCTCAGGAAAGTTCTTGTCTTGACACAGCGTGATGGTGCCCCGCCCCCTACTTTGAGTGGATTTGAGCATAAATATCTACAGCTCACGTTTGTTATTGTTTACCTTGTTTCTGAATTCAGCATGTAGTATCTCTAATAATAATAATTAGTGCTGTCAAACAATTAAAATATTTAATCGCAAACCGCACATTTTTATCACATGAGAAACCATTGTAATTCTCTGATCAGCATAAAAAAGTGAATGGGCTTGCTTTGTACCAATGTTTTTTTTTTTTTTAATTGCAAATCAGAGCTAGTAAAAGAAGTGAATTGATTTACTGCTTGAGTTAGTCTACAACTTTAATCAGAGAGACATGTTACACAGTGACGGTAGGCTTGACTCAATGCTATCCCAGAAATCCTTCCTGTAATATGCAAATTTGGCCGCCTCTGATTGGACAGCCAAATTTGCATATTACAGGAAGGATTTATGGGATAGCATTGAGTCAAGCCTACCGTCACTGTGTAACCTGTCTCTCTGGTTAAAGTTGTAGACTAACGCAACAAGTAAATCAATTCACTCATGGTTCTCTTGCTAGCTGGGTGTGAACTGCGAGTCATTAGAGTGATCAAAGAAGTTCCCCTTAGGGTGATCAATGGCAAGTTTAAGATGCCATTTCTCACTCAATCTGGCAATCTGACTTTTTCTGCAAATTTAGGCATCTTAAAATGTTATTAATGCCAAATAAAATATCCAGCACAAATTATATATGATAGACATAAATTAATAATTTATAAATTTTATTTCAAGCACGTTTTTAGTTAGCGGGACTGCAGCTTATCACCGCTCCCACCCGCGCCGCATATGTACACTCCCGCTCCCGCCCGCGTGCGCATATGTGCACTTGCGGTCCCGCCCGCACCCGCAATGAGCTTTCAAAATTTGTCCCGCGCCACACTGCTTTGCGGCGGGTCCCGCGGGACTCCCGCGGGAGTGCAGGGCTCTAGTGGATGGCCATGTCTTGGTAGGTTTGCAGTTGTGCCGTACTTTTTTCCATTCTTGAATGATGGATTGAACTTCTTGAGATGTTCAGAGCTTGGGATATTTTTTTTATAACCTAACCCTGCTTTAAACTTCTCCAGAACTTTATCCCTGACCTGTCTGGTGAGTTCTTTGGTCTTCATGATGCTGTTTGTTCTTCAGTGTTCTCTAACAAACCACCGAGGCCTTCACAGAACAAGTGTATTTGTGCTGAGAGTAAATTACACACAGTAGGACTCTATTAACTAATTAGATGACTTCTGAAGGCAATTGATTGCACTGGTTTGTATTTAGAGGTATCAGAGTACAGGGGGCTGAATACTAATGCGCACACCATTTTTCAGATTTTTATTTGTTTAAAATTTTGAAGACCATTTATCATTTTCGTTTCACTTCACAATTATGTGCTACTCTGTGTTGGTCTATCACATAAAATCTCAATAAAAAACTTTTAAGTTCGTGGTTGTAAGGTGGAAAAATGTGAAAAAGTTCAAGGGGTATGAATACTTTTTCAAGGCACTGTATATCTACGTTAATTTTGTACTAATTTCGTGTAAGAGTGTCGCACCTGTGTGCCTTGGCATGTGCATCAGATAAACTCTCGGGTGCGCTCTGGACAGCGTGTGCTCCAAGTGGACTTGCACGCGCTGTAAACGACTCACACCTGCACAGGATTAAGGCGCAAACAGCATGCCAATATAAAAACTGTGAAAACGCACTTACTTTGCAAAATACTGAGTTGCGTTGCTGACACATTACCAAGCCTTATTTCCTTGTTTGGTTTTCTGATCCCTGATTTCCTGTTTTTCGTCTTTGATCCTACCGAGTCTACGATAGCCTGTTTTGTGCCTCACTCAACCGATTGCCTGTTTTACGATTTTGCCTGCCGTTCTGGATTGTTTACCTGTCTTCACTTGTATTAATAAACACACCTTCTGCACTTACATCCATCTCCCAACCATCTCTGACAGAATACTTCACACTCCCTGACAAAGAACGCACATTCCCCTGTTCATATGTCATGTTCAGGAATAAACTCATGTTAATGGGGCTAAAACAGCCACCGTCAAATGGTGTGGTTGGAGTGTTGGACTCGACTCAAATTATCATTATTTATTTATTTAATTTATTTTTTTTTTAATGACTTTGACTTGAACACTGTGGACTCGAGACTGGACTCGAGGTTTAGTGACTCGACTACAACTCTGATTTGAACATTTGAGAGAAGTTGTATTTTCAGTTAAATTTTTTTTTTTGATTGTGTTTGTTTCAGGAAGAGGAGCGGAGGAAACAGGAGGAACTGGAAGCTCAGAGGAGGCGAGAGGAGGAGGCAGCAGCATTGGCTCGACAGCAGCAAGAAGAGCAGAAGAGGAGGGAGCAGGAACTCCAGAGGCAGCAGGAGCTCCAGCGGCAACAGGAGCTCCAAAGGCAGAAAGAGCTTTTAAGGCAACAGGAATTGCAGAGACAGCAAGAGGCTCAGAGGCAACAAGAAGCTCAGAGGCAGCAGGAGCTGCAGAGACAGAGGCAGCAGCAGCAGGAGGCCCTTCGCCGACTCCAGCAACAACAGCAGCAGCAACAGCTGGCCCAAATGAAGGTGATGAGAGAGGCTGGGATGATTTCGTCCTATTTTACACAACTTGGAGGGATGTAATATACAAGTCAGGGTTGCACATTGTCCCCTTTTTTTTTTTAAACTGTGAGTTGAACTTGATCTACACCAGATATGACCTGCATACCAATTACGCTGACTTAATGGTTATTTAATAAACCAAAGTTAGCAAATGGGTTGTTTTACAATCAGGGTACGCAAGCTAAAGATCACATTTAACACTTATTATCTTCAATATCAAAAGGCTTGACTAAATAAACTTGGTTGTTTATTGTAGCCCTGTGATAGCTCTATTTACCATGCAAAAAAAAAAATTTGGTGATAACGTTATTTTTGGTGAATGTATGGCAATATATGTCATATTTAGCAAAATTACTCGTGTCATTTAGAAAAAGTGCTTTTTTGACCACAGGTAGCTCCAAAAGGGATGCACTTAAATCATTCTTTATACCATAAAACAAATATTTGGTTCCATATCATTGGAAACATAGTTAAGTTTTAATGTTGAATGCCAGTAAGTTTTCAGACTATTTTGATCAAATTAGTATGTAATTGTGTCAAAAACAAAAGTCCTCTCTGAGACAGCTAATTTTTCAATATAAAATAACATATCTAAAATGATTATTTTTCATCCTAAAATGTGGTCAAGATATTGGGACATAAATATTAGAGACAACTAACACAAAGCTTACAGCCTTATATTTAAAAGCACTATGGAAGTAGTGGATTCTGAATTGTCAAAAAGAAGTCCTCTCCGAGAATCACTTCATTTGTTTCTCCCAGCCCTGCTTAAAGCTACACTTAATCTTGTTATAATACAAACTATTACACATGCCTATGTTCATGTGTGTATTAATTTCCAAAAGTGCAGATTTGGTGATAGTTTTTTTAAAAATTTGAATTTTGGACCCCTGTGACACAAACTTTGTACCCTGGTTGTAAAACAACCCAAATGTTAAAACTGTTGGCCCAAGAGCCCCAGAAGAGCTTGTCTGACAGTTTCTGATCCTTGAACCCACTTATTCCTCTTCCTATGCTGATGTGAAGCTATGCACTGAAACCCTATAGGGATGGATGACTGTTAACTCCAGTGTGATAGGAGTGCATCACACATATTACTGGTACAAACAGTTTTCAGCCCTGTCAACACTATGAAAGCATGGCATCACCTCACATTTAATCACAACATATTGGGTGAAAGCGATTATGCTGGCCACACAAGACAGCGAACAGTCAAAGACTTTCGGCTGTTAGGTTTTGTCAAGGGCACAGGCACTACAGGAATTCAGTTAAGTTTGTGTAGTGCTTTTAACAGTAGACACTCACTACGTTTACATGCACATAGAGAGAATCGAATTTCTGCCGTTGCTCGACTGAAATCGAAGTTCAAAATGCCATGTATACACCTTAATTCGGCTGAAATTGAACCGAACTTGATTTCTCGGAATCGAGCTACACGACCTAGTTTATGCGATTTCTGCCGAGCTATTTTGTGCATGTATACCCTATCGAGCTAGTTGTCGAGCTACTTCCGGAAGTGACGAGTGACGAGACCACAAGCGGGAAACACAACAGCCTCGGTTGTCATGACAACAGTAGTAGCGAGCAGCAGAAGAGGTCAGGAGGAACAAACGAAGAAGAGAAAATGGCGATGTAGAGCTCTCTGAAGTGTGGGTGGAGCACAGAGGACGGCAGGACAAAGCTTCTGGTACTAATAGGCTTTTTATTGTCAGACTTTTCAGTTTAACAGCCTACTTTTATTCTTGAGAGAAAAAAACACATGCGCGCGCTGTGTTCTAGTCCCGGGATGAGCTGTCCCCTCTGCTCTCCCTCTGCCTCCTTAAATAGCGCGCGGTTACTGGGAAGACACACAAACACAGGTTAATTACCGTCAGGTGTAGTTATTCTGCCACTCACCTTCCCTGGCTCTGCCCTCCTGTCACAGACCGGCGCTTGACCACGCCCCCACTGCCACAGGCAAGCAGAAACGTGCACTTCTGGAGCAATGAGGAGACAGAGTTCATGCTTATTCAGCTTAAGGAGTTGAGTATATTAAAATTCATGGACGGGAGAAAAACGCGCAATGGAGAACACGGAACTGATAACTTTGTTTACACTCTTGAATAGCTCTTCTTCATGACGACAACCGGAAGTGTACCAACACGATGGGGCGTGTTGCGCCACCTGTGGCTCGGGTGCACAATGCACCTCACACAATAGCCCGATTTCAGTTGTGTGCATGTAGGATTGGATTTCTCTGGCACCCTGCTGGGACCTTCAGCTCGATTACCGACAGCAGCTCGATTTGGATGTGCATGTAAACGTAGTCAGTGTCACAAAGGAGCTTTACAGAAATGTATAAATTTTAAATATACGAAATAAATTTATACCTCATGAGCAAGCCTGAGGTGACGGCTCATAGTCTTTATAATAATGAGGTTTTGTAAGTCATTGAGAGGTTCTGGTTTGTAAGAACAAGTTGTTTCAAGAAAATTACTCTGTCAGTTAGAAATGCCAAACATCTGTTTCAGTTTGATCATGTAATAAGGAAACTTTTTAAAAATAACTGCCGCCAGTTTGATTCAGCCAGAGAAAAAGATTGACTGCTTTCTATTTTTTCTTTTCACTTCTATATTTTCATATGTATTCTTATTTTAGGACATGATACATTTTCCTATTAATGTTAGAGAACTTCCCAAATGAAAAGGTAAATTTGTGCATGTACATTCTTCTGTGTGCTTTTGGTCTTTGTCAGGAGCACCAGTGTTCTTGGCCACACTAGCTTCCCCTAGAGTCCTGCTAGACACAGGGATAGGGGGAAGGGCAGGGGGGACGGACGGACGGGTGGGGACGGGGGGACACTTATTTAAAACATGTTCCTGTAAAGGTTTTTCAATTATTCAGCTCTCAAATATTCTTGTTTTTAGTTTTTTGACTGCTACTTAGGGTGTATTCAGACCAGGATAGTTTGATAGTTCACTTGCTTTGGTCCGAACCAAATGTTTGTTTGTTTGTTTTTTTTCATTTTGGTGCAGTTCGCTTTCACACTGTACATTTTAGTAAGCGGACCGAAATCTGTCAACAAAGCCATGCGCCCTGAGGTCGTTCAGCTATTGGTCAGAGACGACACGCGCACAAAGCGTTAAGTTCAAAAGTAGTCATGGAGGCTTTCCGTGCTGTTATTCTTTTTAATGTTATCAAAGCTATATGTTTTTTCCAGTTTTTACTGTTTTCACAATTGTGCGATTACTCTGCTGTTGTACAAGTAATTTATCAACAACGACGACAAAGGGCAAGGCGGCTACGGAGGATAGCGCTCAGGGTTTTTTTCTAGAAAAATTTAGTATGAGGGCGCTCACCATGGCGAGGGAGCAAAGCGAGGGGGGGTGCCGGTTGTCCCCCCCCCGCCGTGCAAAGCCTTTGAAAAATGCTCCAATGGGACATTTTGAGGCTATCTGAGAGGGAAATTGTAACAAATTGTCTGTCAACATTGAAAAAGAAAAGTAATCATCTTCTGACCCGGACAGTCTTCGGCTTTCTTCCGCTTCGTGCCGCGGGATGACCTCTTTAGATGCCCAAGTGTCAACAAAAACAACTCGCGAACTACTTCTGTCAAAAGCTCCCGCGCCGGTGGGTGAAAGGTCATTCAGTCTCGAGAAATCTCGCTCTACAAGTCAGCTGACCTTGTATGTAACGCATGTCAAATCTCGCGAGAGCAGCCACGACAAGTAAACAACATGGCGCCTCAGTCTGGAAAACGTCAATTCAGATTGTTTTTGCACCGTCTGGCGGTGCATCTACTATGATTGGAATATTTTTGGAGCAATTATAACGTATTTGATGATCAGACACATTGTCACGTAGTGTTGCTGGGATGTTTTCACGGAGTCGGTAAGGGGGCGCACGCCGAGAGTAAGAGGGCGCAGCACCCCTGTTCCCCCGTTTAGACGAAAGCCTGGCGCTGATGAGCGCACATCATGTTGTGACAGTTCTGGCTCTTCACGCAATAGATGAATTTCTTTTTTGCATCGCTAGTACCGCCACTTTTTGAAAGAATGTCCCTGATTTTAATGTAGGTCTGACGGAGTTTCTTCACTTTTAGCCGACATTGTTCTGGGGAGCGCGTGAACCCCTTCTCCTTCATTTTCTCACTGAATACAGCAAACACGTCGGCATTTTTGTGTGTTCTCTCCAAAAGCTCAGATATGTGGACATCTGCCCATATATCCACAAGGGTACGCGTTTCTTCCTCGGCCCACGTTTGCCCCCTACTCATTTTTTGTACTCGCCTACCACTGGTGACTGAACGACCCTTGATAACCGAAACAGTGTTTGCACTTTGCGGTGGAGTGTCAAGACTCTGTTTCCCATAATGCTCGACAAACGACGGAAGCTCCCGAGGTACAAAAAAGCAAAACTGTCAGATTAGGTCCAGTCTGTTTTCACACCTCCAAAAGATCCGCACCAGGGTTCCTTTGGTCCGGACCGAGTCCGACCTTGCAGCTCGGTCTCGGTCCGCTTGTTTGGTCCGGACCAGAGTTCGGTGGTTTGTATTCAGACCAACCCAAAAGGTCCGGACCAAGGGAAATTTGGGTCGTTTGGTCCGGACCAAACAACGTAGGTGTGAATACGCCCTTAAAGGTTATTTGACTTCAGT